>NW_020172450.1:998514-1027787 GCF_003031525.2 Neophocaena asiaeorientalis asiaeorientalis | reverse complement strand
TCTCAAGGATGTCACAAAGAAAGAAAACATAGGCCAATATCACTGATGAACACAGATGCAAAAATCCTCAACAAAATACTAGCAAACAGAATCCAACAGCACATTAAAAGGGTCATACACCACGATCAAGTGGAGTTTATTACAGGAATGCAAGGATTCTTTAATATATTTGGAACAAGACAAGGTTGCCAACTCTCACCACTGTTATTCAACATAGTTTTGGAAGTTTTAGCCATAGCAGTCAGAGAAGAAACGGAAATAAAAGAAATTCAAATCGGGAAAGAAGAAGTAAAGTTGTCACTGTTTGCAGATGACATGATACTATATACCTAGAGAATCCCAAACATGCTACATAAAGCAATTATACTCTAATAAAGATGTAAAAAAAAAAAAAAGAATTACAGACTAATCTTACTCATGCAAAAATCCTTTAAAAAAAAAATAAAAGAACAAACCAATCCAGGAATGTGTAAGAAAAGATAATGTATCATAGCCAAGCTGAGTTTATCCAAGAAATGAAAGGCTGGTTCCACATTAGAAAAATTAATCAGTGTAATTAACCAAATTAACAAATATGGAAACAAAAATGCATGTTATTGGAATAGATACAGAAATAGCATTTAACAAAATCAGCATCTATTTACGTTTAAAAATCTATTTTTATATAACAAATTAGGAATACAGCAGTAGTCCTTTGACTTCGTAAAGGGTACCTATTAAAAACCTGCAGTAAACAGAATAATCAATGGTATAATTTTGGAAGTGTTTCCATTAAAGTCAGGACAAAGACACCCACTCTCACTACTTCTATTTAACATTTTAATGGAGATCCTGGACAATGCAGTAAAATAAGGAAAATAAATCAGGTATAAAAATGGAAAGGATGAGACAAAATTATTATTTGCAAATGGTATAACTGTCTACATAAAAAAAAAAAAAACCAAGAGTCAGTAGAAACTATTAGGACTAACAAGAAAGTTTAGTAAGGTTTCTGGAAACAGAATCAATATACTAAAATCAATAGCAAACTCCTATACAAGTAATAACCAATTAGATAATTCAATAGAAAAAAAAGTAATATCCTATTTATAGTATTAACAAAAGCTGAAAAGAACCTAAGAATAAATCCAGCAGAAGCTCTGCAAAACCTTTATGGAGTAAGCTGCAAAAGTTACTGAAGGACATAAAAGATTATAATGAATGGACGACTTAAAATATGTTCATGAATTGGAAGACTCAATATCAGAAAGTTATGAACTGTACTCAAATTAATCTATAAACCTGTTGCAATGCCAATCAATCAAAGACACAAGAAACAAACTGAAAATACAAATCACAAACTTGGAGACAAAAACTGCAAAGATCCTAACTACAATGATTAGTGTCCAGGATTTATTTCTTTAAAAACTACAAGTAAAAAAAAAAGTAGAAAAATAAACAAATGATACCAACAGGCAATTCTCAGACAAAGAAATCTGAAAAAGCCCTTTACTTCACAAACAATCAATGACATATAAATTAAATCAGTAAGGAACAATAACATGCATGCAGACTGGCAAAAATTTAACAAAAATAAATGTTGATAAGAATATAGAGAATTAGGAATTTCAGGTACTGATGGTGGAAGTCTCACCTCGTGCACTTTGGAGAGCAATTTGGCAATATCTAGTAAAGTCGAAGATACTCATGCTCTTTGACTCAGAAATTCCACTTCTAGGTATATACTCTAAAAGACTCTCTCACACATACACACAAAAAACACTCATGAGAATTTCTACTGCAGCTGTTTGTAAAATTAAATTTGAGGAACAGTCTAAATGTCTATTAGGGGAGGATTAGTATATTAATTTAATAGACCATTTATATAAGTTAACAGATTGAAACAGAGCCTCACATACCAGTATAGTTAAATCACAGAAACAATGTTAAGAGACAAAAGACCATTGATGAAGCATATGTATTTAATGAAAACTTATGTGTTTGCTGAAAAAAAAAGTATACATGAGAATGATAAATATCAAATTCAGGATACTGGTTACATCTGAGAATTGTATTTGACAGGGAGGAAAATGAGGTGGGGGGATACATAAAAAGTTTCAATTTTGTCTGTAATGTTTTATTTCCTGAAAATAAATCTAAAGAAAATATGGTGACATGTTTAGATCTGAGCTGAGAAAAGAGCGATGGGTATACGCATATTTGCTATGTGAAATTCATGTATATTTGACATATTTCATCATTAATAAAAATATTTAGAGGAAAATAAAAACCATTTCACCCAATGTTCCTAAAAATTTCTCCCAAGTTTAGGAACCAGCCTGGCATTAAAAACCCAGGATAAACTCATCCAGAATTAAAAGTTTTATCCTGAGGTACTAGTTAAGTTGGCATTTAGCAGCTGTATGCTGACTTCACACGCCACTAAAGATTTCCAAATATTGACTCCAAAGATACCAAATTCTATAAAACATCAAATGATTTAAATGAACAGAGAAGTTGGTTTAAATATATATTAATGCATCTTAATGGCCCCCCGAAAAAAACGGCAGCAGTTAAAAGAGAAACCAAAGAAGCCTGAAAGTTGTGAGCTGAGCAGAATTTTTTAAATTTCTTATGAATTGCTGCTAGGTTAAAGGTGCCTTTTAATGATATTTGACTTTAGAAGTCAAATATCTTACACAGTAATTACCCAAAGCTTCACATAAAGAAGACAGTAGAGAGAGGGAGAGGAAGATAGGGAGGGGGAGGGAGAGACTATGTTCTGGGTATCCAAAACCCTGGAATTCCCCAAAGAGCTAGAAACCATTTCCAAGATTTTTAAGGGTTTCTTCCCCAAGTCCTTAGGCCCTGATGGCAGACATGATTTCTGTGTCCATATCCCCAGGTCCACTGGGGTCAAGAAGTAGCTGTTTGTAGGAGATGTGGATGGAGTTTACACATTGGCTGGAATGTCAACTGTGTATATGTGAGGACACTTAGAAGTGTTCTAAATTTGAACCTGACCCTCTAGGTCACTATGAAGATAAATTTCATAGGCAGGAAGGTATACTACATTGTATTTCAAAGTATGTCAGTTTAATATACAGCTTTAACATTTTTAGTCATATGATAATATATATATTCTTACCCTGAGGCCTGGCAAATGTTAGGGGTGGGCCTGTCTTGATCTTTTATCCTTTTACTGCTTCTCCCAAACCTGTTACCTGTCTATTAAAAAAGACTTTTTAAAAAAGATAAAAATAGCTGTCATGCCTCTCCTACAGATTTGTGATGAGAATTAATTGGCTTTATGGATATGAATCCTATTGTCATTAGATAAAAATATCACTCTTGTTTTCCTGGTATAGTCCTCCATTTTATAGACACTGGCCATGAAATATTCTGAATTCCTGCTCTGCGAATACCTTGGGCACTGCTGATCCTGCCGTGATGAACACTGAGTAATGATGACACTGGGCTTCAGGCTGGTCCTCAGGCTGCCTGACGGTGAACTTATAGGTAGTTCTTTCAACCTTCTTCTGGAGAGCTCTCTGGCTCCAGTCCATTGAAGTCTCACTTTTATCTATGTTCTATTTGATTTTCCTTAAATCTATTCATAAGCCAGATGTTAAGAATAGTTCTTATTTATTTTTATCATCATGCTAAATCTCAACAACAGGTATTAATCACTCTTGGAAGCAGTCTATATTATATCAACTCTTTCCAACATCCAGAAAATACCCCATCTCTTCTTATGTCTTGCCACACTTTAAAATCAAAGCATTCTAGCAGGTAATAGGCATACTTTTGGCCATTTTACAGATGGGGAGCCTAGGCTCAGAGTGGTATAGCAACTTGCCTGAGGTTACATGGCAAAGCTCATGTGTGTCAAATCTGGGATTGGAATTTAGGTTGGTCTGATTACAAAGTCCGTGTTCTTCTCCTACGTTTAAGATAACTTAGTTAACCTCAAAAGTAAATATTACACTGCTCTGCTCTTCTACTTTTTGGAACTCATGCAACCAGCACAATAAGAAAGCTGCGGAGTTCTCCTGTAGGGAACACAGGCCCAAGTTCACCACAGGCCTCTTAGAAAGCCAAGAGGAAACAAGTGGCACTGCATATCCCTATAGTCTGCCCATGGCCTAGGCAAATAGAGACCTTGAAGTTGACACATGGACCAACCCAGTTCCCAAGGTAGGGCACTGATGAGAACTGAGGACCAATGTTACCAAGCAGGGGGCACATTGGCCACGGTAAATATTAGGAGGCCTTTTTCCCCCTCTTCAAATTGCAGAATCACAATTGGCTAAATATTACCAAAATTAAATCCTGAAAGATTCAAAGGTTGGTATTTAGGGACACATGAAGCTCAAATGAACTCTTATGGGAAAAATACATTTCTCACTCTTAACTACATTGTTGTCTTTGCTTCCTAAATGTATTTACTTTAACCATTCTTTTATCGGCTTCCCAAAAGACTTCAGTTCAAAAAGATGTCAAAGAAAATTTAATTATCAAGGTAAAAAGCCACTACTCTAGTTTTGAGCCACCAGAGTGGCTTCCTATATCATGTAGGATTTTGTATTTCATACTTTCTTAACTACCTGTTCATGAAAAACGTTCAATCTTATGTTTTCTTTTCCCCAGAATTCTCTTTCAAACTATATATGACAGATGTCAGAAGTTCATTTATCTCTACCCAAACAGTCTAACGGTTGTTCTGCTTAATGTTATATGTTAACACATGTAACATACAGAGGGTAAAATCTTAGTGGTGTAAGAAAATTGTGAATTTTTTTAAAAAGGTGTAAATTTTAAAATATTTTAATTAATGCAATAGTTTCATTAATTTGTAAACAATGATTCTTGTTAACTGCTACATGATGTTCCCTTAGGGACATTTAACGACTAGATAAATGTAATATGAAATTGGTATATTGATTGTATATAAATGGGCACTTGAGTAAAACTATGTTTTGGAAATGTATTTCTTCCAAAGTTTAAATCACCAGCCTAGGAATCTTGTATTAGTTATTAATCTGAATTGTTTTATAAATTAATAGACGTTAATGAGTTGTTGCCATATTATATTGCTATATTAATAACTATATTGCCCCTTTTCTGGTTACCTTAAGTAAGTAACAGTTGTTCTGAGAAGTAAGGACATATATCATTCCCTCTTCTAACCCTCTTCCAACTGAAATTTTAAAACACTGACAATTGAATAAAAGAATCTGCTAAGAAAAACACGAGTTAATACAGTCCAATTCATCGTCAAGTTTTTTGTTTTTCAGAAACTAGAAGGCATTGTTCCTCTGTGAACTTCATCCATTCATATTTAAGAATTAAATTTTAGAGTTAAATGTTTCCTCTTATGCTCCCATTTCTCCTAGGAGCAGAGCAGATTGATGACTGAGTTGATTCTTGTTTCCATCTTCCAGTACTTTAAGGTTTTAAAATGTGAAATAAAGACTAGAAGATAAAACTATGCAGATTTTTTTAAATTATGCAAGTAATAGAATATGTTCCATTGGTACTAGAAAGGCAAGGAGAAGTAAAAAAGAAACATTAACAAATTTTGGTATCAAAATACCCCAAAGAGATGAAGAAACAGTAAAAGAAAAATGTGGATGGGAAAACAAAAAAGAAGAGGGAATGACATATTTTCCAACTAGATTATGGTAACAATTCCTCACTAGTCACCACTATGTACCTTCTTATATCCAAATTATACCCAAATAACCAAATTGATCTTCATAAAATAAGACTTCCACTTTGTTATAAGCTTGTACGCGAGCCTTTGGGAGCAAGGCTCAAGTCTAGACTCTTTGGCTGTCGACAGTCCGGTCCACTGCTACATAAACAAACATTTCTTATACTATCTCCCCAGTCTTCTAATCCAGTCAGCATGGCACCTTCCAAAACCTACTTTTATTTAATTTTGCTACTCTTATTTACAGGGGCTGCTAATCTCCCATTCAGTTTTGAAAGTCTACCTAGCCTTTAAGGCACAGCCCAAGGTAACAATTCATACAGCCCAACATAATACAGTATTGCTTCCCAGAGCCCTAATGTACCAGTATTCTGTTCCAAAAATTCTTACATGTGATTTCATGTTCTTTTGAATTATTCTCCAATTGTTATGTTTTATGAATTCATTCCTTCAGAAAATATTAACTGAGCTCTCATCATGTGCAAGGTAACATCTATGAGGCTACAAAATAGCGACTCTCAGTTGAGGGGACAGTTACCCCAAAGGTGGAAATGAGCAGGGGGTGGTTTTGGTTATTACAGTGACTGAGAGATGCTACTGGCATTCAGTGTACAGGGTCCAGGAATAATAATTCTCATGCAATGGTGTGGAGCAGTCCCATATATGAAGAATTCTCCCTCCCAAAAGGTGAGTGAAGACCCCAAGATGAATGAGACATGGCTCATGGCCTCAGTGAGCTTACTGGTTCAAAGGGAAGATAGTATGAGTGTTAGACATAAAAATGTTACATCTCAACATGTAAACTATTTGGTGTCAGGACTGTGTTGGTTATTTTCCATCAGTCCCTTGTGGTATCTAACACTAGTCTGGATACACGGTAGACACTAGGTAAAGACATACTGACTTGAAATCTATTTTTTTTTAAAAAAACCCAAAATTCAGTGTTTATTATGTCATCCAGGGGAAGGATAGTTCTACAGATAATCATATCATCCTTACCGCATTTTAAAATCAGTGAAGAAGACAAAGCTGTGACAGTAGAGCCTGCTCAACCTCCTGAGGGACAGCAATGGGGTTTTAAGAGTGGAAAAAGCAGCCTCTGGCAATAAGGAGTAGGAGACAGGGAACAACAAAGGGTCGGTAAAACAGTGGAAGTCGCAATTCCTTCTCTTGAACCATGAGTTTGCTATAGAACATTTTACTTTATAGAGATTGGTGCTGAATTACTGCGGATTTACTTTCTTTTTTCATATAATCTTCCTGACTATAACAATCATAAACTGCATGCATTGCAGAAGAAAAATGTACTCAGCTCATCTACACAATATTCTTCCTTTGTTCATAACCAAATTTTATTCATCTGTACCTCTTGTTGAGCTGCAACAGTTAAATAAAATGACAAATAGTTTTCATTATACATGTCAACAATGAAAAAACACATCATACGTGCATATCTAAGAACACTACTTTGGATGTATATTGTGCCTTTCTTCTGAAAGGAACACATTTTTTTTTTCTTTGCATTTGTCCTTATACTAGCACTATGAGATAGACATCATCATCCCATTTTATAGCTGTATAAACCGTGGCCCCTAGAGATAAAGTAACCTGCTAGATGTTACATAGTCTGTGTCAAGGCCTGGACTAAAAGCTAGAGTTCTTGACTCCCTAGACAATATATAACTCAGGAGACTTTATTTATCTGCCTTTATTGCTTCACAGATAAGAGTCCTCCAGGAAAAGCAACAAATCTACATACCGTCCGAGATGCTAGACTTCTGCAATCTGTTTGGTTTTGCAGGATTTTCTATGTTCTACTGCTCTTAGTTAACTATACACCAGAGGAGGCGGGAGACCAAAAATTGTCATTTGCAAAAGTTGGCATCAATACGCACTGATCAACAAATTCTAATTCAGTAAGTTGAGCCTGCTCTAAAGGAACAAGCTTGGGACTGCCTCATGCCTGCAACTCCCATGGAAAAAAAATGAAATTTTGATCTAAGATCACTGGTAGGATTATAGTAAACTCACAAACTAACACAAACCCAACAGGGCTGTAGACTACTTAATAGAAGATAAAGATCCTGTTATATGTAATGAAAAGCTTTGGAATAAAAAGCACAAAAGCAGATTGGTCAAATGAAGATTAAGATTTTACTATAATATCCTACTATATTCTTGATAAATCATTATAATATTCTATAAATCATTTAAAATTAGACATACAAAGGTTTTAACTTCAGAGACACCTACTTGAATTACCAGAAATTCTAAATTAATTGGTTTGTGAAAAAAATGAGAATGCAATTGACTTGGAAAACTGGATGTTGGACTTTCAGTTTATTTTCGGGTAAAACCCCTTATGCCTCTCAGGCCATCCTAAGGAACCAATCAGATGTAACTTTTATGACTTATCGCTTCAAACAGATTACAGACTCCTTAAGAGCAAAGAGAACCCCTCATATGCTCATCATTAAAAGTAATAAGATATAATGCATGTAAAGGGATTACCCAATGTCTGACATATGGTGAGTGAACAACAAATGAAAGCTTCTATATTAATATCTTTATACACTATAGTGCCAAGCACTGTGTTTGGATATAGCAGGTAGTTAGGGCTTATACATACTGCTATTTAGCATCTAATTTTCAGATAAATAGAATGCTCTCTAAATTCTTAATAGTAATATAAGTAAAATTTACTAGAAATGATATACTACTTTTGGGAGTATCAAAAAGTGAGCATGGATAGCAGCATTTTAAAAATCTTTTTTAAAAAGCCCTCTTTGGGGATTCTTTTGTGCAGAAAATCTCTTAATTTGCAATCCATAATCTCCACATTATTAAAGTAAAGGTACATTGATTCTTTTAAAAAAGGCCAGTACTGGTCTTCAACTCCTATGATGTAAAACATTTTTCTAGATTTCTTTGTAGAGCTGATATTAGCACCAAGAGTCCGTTAAGATTCAGATGCTTCTGATACTCTGCTCTAATAACCAGTGAAGAGCGACTTCCAAGCTCATTAAGGTAGTAAATACAGTAGATCCTTGGAATTTATGGATTTAACATTCGCAATGTCGACTATTCACGAAGTGACTCCATGGGTCCGTGACCTGTAGTAACCGGTTGTGTTGCTGACACAGGAATTTGGATCTTTGGTGTTGAGAGGCTGGTCTACTAAAGTTGGTATAGCTACTGAGTAGCTGGCCAACTACCCAGCATCCAAAACTCTATGCCCTTCTATATGTGTTGGGGTGTATGCAGCAAGTCTACTGAAGTGATAAAAGCTAACTTTATTTCTGTGTGGAAAATGGCCCTGAAAAGAAAAACAACTGCTAGTGAGAATCCTGGCAGTGAAGAGAAAGTGCTAGTTCTTAGCTAGAAAATGGCTTTGTAAATGACTTTGGTCTTCTATTTATAGAATCATTAATGGTCTGAAAAGGGTCTGTTAAATTTTTCAGTTATACTTTGCTACATTTTATGAGGGAAATTATATGCTAAAGTGATATTTGAGGACGTGGGGAGTCAAGAAGGTCTCAGGGCCTATCCCTCGTGAATGGAGAAGGTGTGCTGTCCTCCCATTACGGTGCTCCACTAGAAACAATAGCATGTCACTCTCAATGGACAACTTTATAAAAAAAGACTGCAGGAACTATCTTGTGTATTATCTCAGGCTACTCTGGAGACTGAGGGCTAGTAATCGGGTTAAAAGGACAATCTAATCATTATTAAAATTCCACAGAAACAATTAAAATGCATGCTCGCTCTAACAAAAACTGCAGGTCCTTATTAATTGACATTTCACAAACAGAGATGCCTTTAATCTTTACTAAATAAATGTAAATGTATTCTTTAAGTCTTAGCAACATTATGTAGCAGTTGGCACTTAGTCAAAATTTTCTATTTCCACCTGATTTATCTTTTAATGTAATTTATGCTTGGTATTGCTTTTGTTATACTCATTTTAAGGATGCATTTGTCGAAAGTTCAACCACTGTATCTTTAAAAAGAATGATTTTTCACCCTAAATAAAGCATCACGGTTTTGCAACATATTTGTGTTGATTTTAAACATCTGAGAGTTAAAAAAAAACATTTAAGTTTGAAATGTTTACGAGTTAAGGTGTCAAAATGTGCAAATAATTGTAAAGGGGAAACAAAGACAAAAACCCCATAGAGTTCAACTATAATACAGGGTACTGGGGAGAGGTTAGGACACGATACACTTGTATTTACATGTACAGAAATGCCCACCACAACTTGGAGTATCTATGAGAATATTCGAATGGCCGACTGGGACTTTCAACTTAATGAACATGAGTGATTTCTAGTGACAGAGAATCAAAAGGATAAGCAAATGCTTTGGCAAGCTATTGTATAAAATAATCTTCATTTCTTCTACCAGAACAATGTTGTGAAACATGGTGATTTATTTTTCTTTTCGGCGGCACCGTCAGCCTTCTACTCTGTGCAGAATGACTTAATTTGAATCCAAAAGTGAGTGCTTCAATAGTGGCTCATTCTGAAGTCCTGACTTCCCCCAAGGAGTTTAAGTATTATGACCCCTGTCAACACCCTCCTGATAAGGTAGGCATAATCGGGGATGCAAGAGCAGGGAGTAGTCAAAGGAAGAGCTTAAACATCATTCTGTACCAGCTCACTGAGCACCAGATATATATATATATGTCAGGGCTCCACACACAGTAGTTAACTGACCTGATGAGTATGTATTTTTTGCTAACCATGTTTTACAGATTAGAATATTTTGATTCAATGAGATTTGTTCATCCATTTATTCAGTCTATAAATAAGTGAATACTTACTATGTTAAGTAAAATGCCCAATTTGCAATGTCTAATCTCCTGAGTTCCAGTCTCTGGTCTCAGCTTGAAATAACACTTCCTCCCTCAGGAGAACAGGTTTTGATTCTCACTGGTGCCCCTCTTGCTGTAGCAACACCTATCCAGGGAACCAGGCACAAAAACTACTGGACGTGCCACTGGGCAATAAAAGGAAAAACATAACAACCTTAACTCGCACTATAACATTGTTATGAGCTAGATGGGCAATGACCTTCCCAACTCTAAGGGATATCAGACTCTAGAACCAGAGTATTTAACCTAGACTACACCTCTTGATATGCGTCACTGCACCTTCTTGTAAAACTTACTGATATTCTTAAAACCCATATTGGGCCCTTTTATGTTTTGTTTTATTTTCTGAATCTATTTTACGGTATAGTAGATATCACCTGTCAAGAAGGTTTATACACCAAAATGATCCATTCTGTAATTTCAACTAATGTTTCTAGTTCATCTATAAGTAAATCCCTTCTCTCCTTGTTATATTTGTTCTTCAAATACTTATAGACAGGTCTCATGTTTCTCATTAGTCATTACTTAACCAAGCTGTATATAATTAATCTTTCCCCATAAATTAGTCTCTCTAGACTCTTGAAATGTTCTCAGTACTGTGCACTACTTTCTCCCAGACTTTTGTTATAAGCTGCCCTGTCTTCCTCATGCCATTACGACAGAACCAAGTGGGAAAGAACTTTATCTGTTTCACATTGGTATATGGAACACCACATTCACAGGTGTATTTCTGCAGGGGCTGTAATCATTACCCCAAGGCAGAAAGACAGAGTCAGTAAAACAACAGAGCCTCACAGCCCTGTTTTCCACACTTCTCCAGCCATGCTTGTCTCACATTTCCTCTCTGTCTCATACTAGCCACTCTTGCAGATTATTATGATAAGTAGCTCTTAATAACTACATATTCTTTAGAATATAGTTTTGTAGATGTGAAATAACTTTGCTTGGCTACTTCCAGAGATGTTTCTACACCCTGTGACAGCTTAGCCTTCCTTTGTTTTCCTTTATTCAGTATGGCTCTGGAGTCAGAAAGTTCAATCCTTCCATCTGCCACTTTGAGCTCTGTGAGCTTAAGCCTCTCTGTGTCTCAATTCTATCATCTGTAAAATGGACATAATAAGAATGCCAAACCTCACTGATGTATTAAAAAGAGTAAATCAGTAAATATATTAAAGCACTCAGAATGGTGGCTGACTCATAGTAAGTGCTATATACATACATTTACTGTACAAAAAGCACCTTATTGTTTATAACAGCTATTATAGGCACGTGGCATTCTCTGCTATTTAAACTGAGACCTCTACTATAATTTTCTCTGAGGGCCACATCTAACTATCTGCAATAGATATCGTGGTCACAGGGACATTCACACCTGTTTTGAAGTATGACATGCATGTCTACAGTAGATGATTTTCAAGTTAAAATTTTAAATCAGCCTATAAAGTTGTCATTTTTCAATTTATTTTTCATGTCACAAAAACCACTGTAATTGACCTAGACCTCTATACCAAAAGTGAATAGCAGAAAAGGGAGAGTGAATATGAATTTAGTAGTGCATGAGCAGATGGTGACTGCAATGCTCATCAGTGGCAAGTGGCTTACAGACCTCAGTTTAAAGAACTCCAGATTAATATTCCAGAAGACTAAGCTAAAAAAAGTTTGATGCTCAACATGTATTTAACTAAACAGACTTTTGTCACTGGAAGGGACTAATTCCTATATGTTACAGAGAGGGACAACTTACAGAATTCAAGTGACGTTCCTGAAGTCATACAGTTAGCTAGTAACCAAGTCAAAGAGTAGAACTAAGGTCTCATTTCCAATGAGCCAATTTATCACACTTATATCCCTAAATTCAAGTTGCGTGTGTATGAATACATTCCAATGACATTCATTATCTTCTTCTTGACTACACACCTTTAACTGGATTTATAGCCAAGCTCTTATCAGTTTTATATTTGGCATGGATCGATATCAGATAAGGTTTTTTTCCTTCCAGCAGGTTTAATTTTTCTGATGATTTGTGTTTTCAGACCAGTGTTTTAACCCCAAACCATAGCCAGAATGGTGAGAAGAATTTCAGGCACCAGTGCAGAACAGAGGGGGAGACATTCTGCAAGTGATCTTGTGGTGCCCCACAAATGGTACTACTCAGCGAGCCAAAAGCTTCCCTAACCTATATCACTGGTCCCAAAAGCATGAATCAATTGTGCTCATCCACCATTAGTAACCATCAACATATATTCTAACTTTTCTGCTAGTAATGATATACATAGACCTTAAGAAAAGCTTCTAATGAATTACAGAAAAAAAGGCATAATTAAACTTGAAACTGATAGATAACAAAGTGTGTGTACAAAGGTTCTTATTGAAGCTGAAATCAACTCGATGCTGTTACTCTGTGAACTGCTCAGACAGTAGACCCAGATGCCTAAAACTATAGTGATTCTAGATGAAATTGCAGACTATATATCACAAATTAAAAACTGAATCATTACTGTAATCCTAGATTTCATTTTACATGTTATACAAGACCATCTGTTTAAGAGGGCATTTATGAAAATGTTGAGCCTTTTCTTATTAACCTTGATCAGACTGAATGTATTTCTTGGTAATTCCCATTTCATTGGTATAAAATGTACTACCAATGATTTAAAATAATTGTAACTAAATTCCTCAAGATGCACTGCATAAAAATATACCAGATTGTCACAGCACTATCAAAGTTTAATTGATCTAATTTAGATCTCATCAAACTGTGCATTATAATTTCGTCTTTCTTTGACCAAATGATTGCAATCTTGTCACTTGTATTTATACATGTCATTAGCATATCAAAAACACTGCCAATATCAAAGGGTTGTGGCTTTTGAAAAATTTCCCTTTCCTTCACTGATCAACTACTGAATTATTTAGTGGTGTGTTCTGCATGCCAGAGTGGATTTACCTTGAAGCTTAAGCCTCAGGGCACCTCACTTGCATAGGCCCCTTCTAAATATTCACTTTCATATCTAATTTTGCATTTGTGATCTTGTATTCTTTTTTTAAAGAGGAGCCCCCAAATTGTATAAACCTCAGGCCTCCAAAAAACCTGGATCTTCACCTGCCTGCATGTCTTCCAGAAGTGTTTCTGAAGGAAAAGCTGTAGAAACGTGGACACCAAAAATCGAATAATTGGAACTCTGTGGAAATTAAACGTAATGATATGATATTTATTTCTCTCCCTCATGGTCAGCACCTCTTTAACGCTCCGATTGCAGTTCTCAAAAACTGGAGAATCTCCCATCCATTGCAAAAACCCATTCAGATGCTTAATATAGGCAACTTTCACCAGTTACAATATTTTAAAACATCTAGATACATGTTATGACATCAACTGTCTTCCTAATTAATATGACATATTTTAATTAATAAGATTCCATTTGGATCCACTGTTTCACTGCACAATAACTGTTCTATTTGGATTCACTAATTACATCTGTTTTGCTATATATAACATCCTTTCCTCTGATTTAAAAAATCTGAGCTGAAGGAAAAAAAATTGATACTATTCATCATTTGGAACTTTGCAATAAAATTTAGGCACGTGACCTCAGTAAACTGGTTTTCACCAGATATTGCTATTTGTTTTCAGAAAGTAATCTTCTAGAGTTGGGAGAATCTGACCTACAATTCACTCTCCTTTCTATTAAAGGCCTCTTTCATTGAATATTGTTTAATGTCAATTAGGGAGTCGTTAAAAACAATAAAAATTGCTAATAATACAACACCCCTCCCCAATCTTCCTAGCCATATTTCAGAGATTCTCTTAAAAGTTGTAGATCCTACAAGGAAGGGTTCTATTTCAGAACCACCCTTATTCCTCCCCCTTTGGATTATTTTCCCTATGGTTGCCATTTCTCTATTTAGTATTACTACAGTATTATTATGTAGCATGTTCATATGAATATTTCCACAGAATAGGAGAAATTTGAGTGAGTTAAACAAAAAGTAATCACTGGACTAGTTCAATGGATAGAAAGAGGTCGGATTAGGAATCAGAATCAGGGCTTCTAGTAACACCTTCCTCCACAAAATAGTTCCGGGACTATGAGTTCATTTTAAAGTAAATGGAAGAACAAAGCTTCCACAGAACTGATAATGACCAGAGAAGGTGAGCCCTAATGTTCTCTCATTCATCTATTTTACTCACTGAACTTTCATATCAAATCTCATTTAATGAAAGGATTCTGAAACAAAACAAAAAGAAACAAAAAATAAATCCAACTTTAATTAAAAACTGGAGAGGAGGGCTTCCCTGGTGGCGCAGTGGTTGAGAGTCCACCTGCCGATGCAGGGGACACGGGTTCGTGCCCCGGTCCGGGAAGATCCCATATGCCGCGGAGCGGCTAGGCCCGTGAGCCATGGCCGTTGAGCCTGCGCGTCCGGAGCCTGTGCTCCGCTATGGGAGAGGCCACAGCAGTGAGAGGCCCGCATAACGCAAAAAAAAAAAAAAAAAAAAAAAAAAACTGGAGAAAACCTCAAAAATCCTTTCCAACGCTAACATGCCAGGTTACCTAAGTCTTAAGGAAATGGAACATTTAATCTTCTCTCTGCCTTCTAAGAAATAAATGTAAGTATACTTACTTTGGACATAGGCACTACCCGTATGGGTTTTTTTGTTTGTTGTTTTTTTTATTTTTTAGGCTTAGCCACAAACCATAACGAAAATGGTGGAAATTTCAAGCACCAGTGCAGGACAGAACAAAAAACACTAGCAAGCAGACCTTGTGGCAGCCCTCAAATGGTACCATTCAATGGTACCACTCAGGGGACTATATATACTTTAGCCTAGCAATGTTGTGAACAGCTGAAGGAAGCATGAATGAATAGTAAGGAGGATAAAAGGGAGAAAGAATAGAAAAAAAATTGAAGAGGATACAACCACAAAGGTTGTATCCTGGCAAAGCTGGCAAAGCTTATGTAAACAGAGCAGGTCAAGTAGAATGTGTGCGCTTTAATGACTTTTAAAGATTATTCATTGTACTTTCCTAAGGATAATAAAACCTCTCATATCAGCACATATCCCATACTTCAATTAATGGGCACTTTCTATTCAACAGCTTCAAGTATGACTCTAGTGCACTTTAAAAAAATACCGAAAAGCTGAGGTTGTTCATTAATTTCTCTTCATCACAGAATTAGACACAGTTTAAGTTTAAAAGCAGCAATATACCTTGAAGTGAATGCCAGTAATGAGCTGAGTTACATTTTTGAATCAGTCTTGGGCAGAACAGTAAAGTAGGTAATGTTGGTCTTTGCAGATCTGCTTTTCCTTCTAAGTCCTCTTTCCCTGTTTCTATAGCCCTCCCCTTGTTTATCTTAATAGGTAACACTAGTAATTTTAAACAGTCTTCTCACTTAATAGCAGAATGGACAATAATATGATCTTCAGGCTTTTTCCTCTCATTCCCAAGCCAAGGCAAAACTTAACCTTTCCCTTAGGACTCTGCTCTCAAATGAGAAACCTGAAAATGACTTGGATAAACTAATCAAACAAAATATGTCAATACAAGTAATTGCATTTATAGCATGGGACTCCTAGAGCAATGATGCCTTAACTCTCAAGAAGGAATTTTAGGCACCATAGTGGGGTTGGTCAGAGATGTTTGGGGAGAAAATAAAAATATGTAGATACCTAAAGAGAGGGCATTGATATGAAATTCCTCCTCTTTTATAATATATACCAAGTGGAGCGCTTAAAACAAATATGATCGACCCATTAGAAGAGGATATCATTAGGTAACAAAGTTCAAGACCCTGAATAGACGCTGACATTTAAAAAATACCTGGAGGGATGGATGGTAGGTGACAAAAGTCAGATTCAGGCCTAGAGCTGAACAACAGGTTGGTCAGCACACTATACAGATTAGGGTATTACAAGGCAAGAAAATCATATCTGGGTATAATGTTTAGGAACAGGTTAATTTGACCTTCATCTTTAAAGATGAGTAGGTACCTAACAAATTACAGAGATTTAAAAATTATAAAATCATCAAATTGTATGTAATCTTCCTTAATAAACCCCGAAATAGAAATATATCTCTTTGGCAGAAGGATTCCTCACTAACCACAACAGAGACTATATAAATTCCAGGTGGTGGTGTATTATCAGCCTAGAAAGCATTCACATCCAACTCATTATACAAGGATATTCTTCTATATTAAATGACAACTGAACCATCTGCAGGAATGGAGAGCTAACATACTACCAAATCTTGTAACTTGATGAGTAATTTCAAATTTGTTACAAGATATGACAATGACTTTATTATCTTTATACTAACGTTCGTATTCCATTACTGATTCAATTCTTAATAGCTAGTTCTTTGATTTCTTTCTGAAATATACCTAAGACTAATGATATTCTACATAATCTCAAAGTTACGGAGTGGTCTCTAGTTTTGTTGTTGGTTGAAAGTAAACTAGGTTGTAGATTGACATATTCCATTCCTATGCATATATCCAAAGGGAAAGGTGGAACGATGTTTGTTTGTTTTTTCTTTTTCCTTTACTCCTGAATGTTTTACTACCTGTGGCTATAGTTCAGCATTAAATGCCAGAGAAATTATCAAATCTATCTTCAGGATTCAGCATTAATGAATCATTATGCCAGTTAGGCATAACTCTTGTCAATGGAAATTCTGACCATCGTTGTGACCTCAGTGAAAGTAGAAAATAGTCCCAACACTCAAGTAACTGAATTATTGTCACGAGTCAGCTCCAGATTCTTTTCTCCAACAAATTCTTCATTTTTTGCGAGAGTTTAAAGCACATCAATGACTCATTCAGTTTAAGCCAAAAACAGTTTTACCAATTAATTTCAACTTAATTTCAATTAAAATATTTTCTCTCCTGAGAAAATATTTGCAAATGATGCGATCAACAAGGGCTTAACTTCCAAAATATACAAACAGCTCATACAACTCAGTAAGAAAACAAACAACCAACCCAATCCAAAAATGGGCAGAAGACCTAAATAGACGTTTCTCCAAAGAAGATATACAGATGGCCAATAGGCACATGAAAAGATGCTCATCACTGTTAATTATTAGAGAAATGCAAATCAAAACTACTATGAGGTACCACCTCACACCAGTCAGAATTGCCGTCATCAAAAAGTCTACAAATAATAAATGCTGGAGAGGGTGTGGAGAAAAGGGAACCCTCCTACACGGTGGGAGTGTAAATTGATGCAGCCACTATGGAAAACAGTATGAAGGTTCCTTAAAAAACTAAAACTAGAGTTACTATATGATCCAGCAATCCCACTCCTGGGCATATATCTGGAGAAAACTCCGATTCGAAAAGATACATGCACCCCAATGTTCACTGCAGCACTATTTACAATAGCCAAGACATGGAAGCAACCTAAGTGTCCATCAACAGATGAATGGATAAATGAGATGTGGTATACATATATAATGGAATATTACTCAGCCATGAAAAAAGAAGGAAATAATGCCATTTGCAGCAACATGTATGGACCTAGAAATCATCATACTAAGTGAAGTAAGTCAGACTGAGAAAGACAAATATCGTATTATATCACTTATATGTGGAATCTTAAAAAATGATACAAATGAACTTATTTACAAAAAGAAATAGACTCACAGACACAGAAAATAAACTTATGGTTACCAAAGGGGAAAGGGGGTGGGGGTGGGATAAATTAGGATTTTGGAATTAGCAGATACAAACTACTATATATAAAACAGATAAACAACAAGGTCCTGCTGTATAGCACAGGGAACTATATACAATAATCTGTAATAAACCATAAGGGAAAAGAATATGAAAAAGAATATATATATATATATAAAAAGAAATAGACTCACAGACACAGAAAATAAACTTATGGTTACCAAAGGGGAAAGGGGGTGGGGGTGGGATAAATTAGGATTTTGGAATTAGCAGATACAAACTACTATATATAAAACAGATAAACAACAAGGTCCTGCTGTATAGCACAGGGAACTATATACAATAATCTGTAATAAACCATAAGGGAAAAGAATATGAAAAAGAATATATATATATATATAAAGTATATATATGACTGGATCACTTTGCTGTACACCAGAAACTAACACAACATTGTAAATTAACTATACTTCAATTAAAAAAAAGAAAACTGGGGGTGGTGGTGTGATGAACTGGGAGATTGGGATAGACATATATACACTAATATGTATAAAATGGATAACTAATAAGAACCTGCTGTATAAAAAAAAATAAAATTCAAAACAAAAAAAACCTCTCATATGCATTAGTATACCATTTTCCATTTACAAATACTAGAAACATTTCTTCTTCTCTTGAAGAAGCAGAGCAACCACTTCCTATATTTGCACTCCTGACTTGGAGGTAGTTTGGAAAAAACAAAATATTGGAAGAGTAGTACTAAAAATAAACAAAACCTCAAATTCTAAATTTTGCCAATCCATTTCTGGTGACAGAAACTAAACTGAGAGGAGGTCCACTAGGTAACCAAATCTGTTCACTTTTTATTGATGTTATTAAAGGATGAAGGAAATAAGTACAGAAACACTACCCTTTTAGAAAGTGTTATTTTTATCTGTATGCCTGCATTTAAAAAAGAGACAAACTTGCTCATGCACTCATACCAACTAAAAATCTTTCTTTGACCTCAGTCCAGAAACCTACAGTGTGTCTGAATTCAGTTTGATTCTGTTTGAAACCTTACACATGAGATATCTTAAATGGCTCTCCAAAGGACTCAAGTGCTTGAGCCTTTCAGAGGCATTCCTAATGAAGAAAATGTCCTAGATATCTACACTATATCTCTGTCATATAGCCATGAACTTGCTAGTTGCCCTTTGCTACTTGCTCACTTCTATATAATCCCATATCCATTGGTTAAAGCCCAGCACTAATGAGGCCGAGGTAGGGGTTTGATCTTCAAATGGGCCAGTTCCCTTTTCTCTCTTCCATGGATACAGAAGAAAGCCTAACCCCAACCAGCTGCTGCAGAAATGTTCGCCACAGGGAACAGAGGAACTGGCAAGGTCATCTGCATTTCTAAACTCAAGGGACATGGCCTACTGACTGTGGGTCAGTGGGGTCATCTTCATTTCACCTCTAAATCCTTCCATGCCTCCAAATGAATGCCCCTAAAAACCTGGCAACTGAGAAGGTTAAGACAATGGAACCCACAGCGTATCTGCTCATTCAAACGTGTGTGTTGGGGGATGGGGTGAGAGGAATACATTTGAATAAGTAAATGAGGCTTATTACTACCCAGGCACCATTTAATAGAAACACCAAAAGAGAGCATGTGCACTTCTGGGGGAACAGTTCAGTTTTGAATATTCCAAAAGGGCAGTGGTATTTTTCAATCCTTTCCCCAATGTTTCCTGTTCAGTAGATGATTATATTTACATATTTCTGGTTCTAGAGGTCACAAACTGACTTCCAAAAAATGAGATTCTAAATACTATTTTAGAGTAAGAACCTTGTTGCATTTAGAACCAATTTTTAGAATTATTTAAAAAACACTGGCATGTCTGAATTATTAAATCTTTTAAGCATCCACCATGCTTTGAGTATATCAAGCACAAAATAGGTGCTTAAGGTTTACATAATAAGAATAACAATATTGTTACCCACTTTTAGCTCAGAGTTGACAAGCTATAGGCCTCCATTATGAGTAATGCATATTAGTTAGAATTCACTACTAAGCTGTAAGTTCACTATAAATCATTTTTAGAAACCCCAGCTATATTTATTATGCTATATTTAAAAATAAATCATGAAGAATTTCTCAGGGCAATATGACATTGCCAAATATCTGGCCAGGTTAAATGAGAAAACACTAATTCTTAATTCCAATAATATAACACTCATAAACATATTTCAGAAATTAGTGGTAATTAAAACTCAAGGGCATTAGTATGTGCGCTGTGAGTGTGATCACAGAAAAAGATTCCCAGAAAGAATATCTTTCTACTCGTTTTGCCTAAACCACTAATCCTTACTAAACTATACTACAGATCCTCTCTCAAGCATATACCCTCTCTCAAATACCTAGCCTGGTACTTAGTCAAGTATGGTCAGTTTCATTAATTCAAAGGTGACTTTCTAAATCCAACTCCAATTTAGAAACTCCCTTTCATGTTTTTGTTATACTTAATGAGGATTTTAAACTCCACCTTTTAATTTTTAGGTTAATTGTAACCCAGGGGGCACTAGTTACCTTTTGACACTCCCTCAAATTACTTGTTAACTGGAAGACAAGCACTCAAACTGAAGTCAAGAGGGTCAGGAGGAAAAGCAGTAGCTTCCGGACGAGGAGGGTAGGAAAGGTTTTCTTGCAAAGCCACTTAGCAAAACCATTTAGCTAGAGGGCATTGTGCCAATTTCAAAGTCAAGGAAAGTGTCTAACAATTTCTGTATCCTTGCTCAGAAGCAAAATACACTTTTTGCAATCAAGATTTCCTTTTTGTTTTTTGGTTAGACCCAGCTCCTCAGTAAAATAATGTAATTCCAGAAACAGGGCAAATCGAAACCTGCAATGTCCCTCCTTTGCCTTCGGTCCATTTAAATCATATTCAGTTATTCCCTTTTCTAGCCATGGAGGTTTCCAAGCCATTTTTAAAAGGAACTCTACGTTCTCAATTCCTCAGTTGTATCTATATCGACTAACACAATTTTAACAGATAATACAGTGATGCAAGTGGCTACCGGTAGCATTATCAATCTACCAGCACAGTGACAGATTAGTGGTTACTTAGGGCTGGGGGTGGGGGTAGGGGTTGTATGTGTTATAAGATGAAAATGTCCTAAAATTGACTAGGGTGACAGTTGCATATATCCGTGAGTATACTCAAGCAAAGAAACAAACGAACATTGATGGGTGGTTCATTTAAATGGGCAAACTATATGGTATGTTAATTATATCTTAAAGTTATTATAAAAAATATAGGCAGGAAGAACATGTCGTAGTCAAGACGGCCAGATGGCTATCTAGATGCTAAATTCCAGTCCTTGGACTTTTTAGCCTATGGGACCTTGGGTACATTATGAAGTAACTTAAGTAATGTTACTAAGCTTCAATTTTCAGATCTGTAAAAAGGAGAAAACGTATATTATCTATGCACATACAGTTGTTCTGAACATTAAATATGATCATGTGTTGCAAAATGCTTAGCCTAATGCCTAGAATCCAGTAAGTGCTCAATGTTGGCTATTATTCTCTCACTTTAAAAGAATTAGTAACAGCTTTGAGATCTAATTTACATACTATAAAATTCACCCTTTTCTTAAAAAAGTGTACATTTCAGTGATTTTTAGTATAACCACATAATTGTGCAACTATCACCAGTATCTAAATCCAGACTATTCCCATCACCTGAGAAAGAAACCACTCATTAGCAGTAACTCCCCATTGTCCTCTCCTCCCTCAGTGGCAACCAGTAATCTTACTTTCTATCTCTTTGGATTTGGCTATTCTGGACATTTCATATAATACGTGGCCTTTTGTGTGTGGCTTTTTCACTTAGCATTATGTTTTTGAGGCTTACCCACATTGCAGCATGTATCAGAACTTTATTCCTTTTTATGGCTGAATAATATTCCCTGGTAAGGATAGTTCACATTTTGTTTTATCCATTCATCACATGATGGACATTTTGTGAATTTCTATTTTTTCACTATCATGAATAATGCTGCTTTGAACACGCAAGTAAAATGGACATATGTTTTTTGTTGCTGTTGCTTTTTTCATCAAGAGGGGGAATCAAAACTCCTGTGTGCCTTCCTACCCAACATCCCATATAAATATAGACGGTCTTAATGGCAAAGATATGTGTATAGGATAAAATGGTAACATTTTAAATGTTCATCACTGACAGAATATAAAAGTAAATGAAATCATCTTTTTAAGTTATGAAAAAGGAAAATATCTACTTCTATTTTATTTATTTATATTCTAAATTGAGGTATAAGTAACATAGAACATTATATTAGTTTCAGGTGTATTAATGATCGATATCTGTATACATTGTGAAATGATCACAACATGTCTAGTTAACACCTGTCACTAAAGAGTTTCAATTTTTTTCTGTTGAGAACTTTTAAGATTTACTCGCTTAGCAACTTCCAAAGATGCAACCTGTACGTTACATCCCCATGACTTACTTACTTTATAACTGGATGTTTGTACCTTTAGACCCCCTCCACCCGTTTCGCCCAACCCCTATCCTCCACCTCTGGCAACCACCAATCTGTTCTTTGTACCTAGGAGTTCGGGGCTTTTTGTTAAGGTTCCACATATAAGTGAAATCATAGGGTATTTGTTTTTCACTGTCTGACTTATTTCATTTAGTATAATACCCTCGAGGTCTATCCATTTCGCAGATGGCAAGATTTCATTCTTTTTTTATGGCTGAAGGATATGCCACTGTGTGTGTGTGTGTGTGTGTGTGTGTGTGTGTGTGTGTGTGTGTGTGTGTGTGTGTGTTTATATATAAAATCACATTTTCTCTCTCCATTCATCCATCAGTGGATACTTACACTGTCTCCAAGTCTTGGCTATTGTAACTAATGGTACAATGAACATGGGGTGCATAAATCTTTTCTAATTAGCGTTTTCATTTTCTTCAGATACATACCCAAAAGTGGATTCCTGGATCATATCGTAGTTTTATTTTTAATTTTTTAAGGCACCTCCACAGTGTTTTCCATAATGGCTGTACCAGTTTATATTCCCACCAACGGTGTACAAGGGTTCACTTTTCTCCACACCCTCACCAACAATTGTTATCTCTCGTGTTTTTGATAATAACCATCCTAACAGGTATGAGGTGATAATATCTCATTGTGGTTTGGATTTGCATTTCCCTGATGATTACTGATATTGAGCACCTTTTCGCGCACCTACTGAGTATTTGTGTGTCTTATTTGTAACACATCTATTCAGGTACTCTGTCCATTTTTAAAATCACGTTATTTGTTTTTTACCTATTGAGTTGCAGGCGATCCTTTTATATTTGGATATTAACCCCATATCAGATACATGATTTGCAAATATTTTCTCCCTTCCCCTAGTTTGCCTTTTAATTTTGTCAATTGTTACCTTTGCTATACAGAGCTTCTTAGTTTGATATAATCCCACACTTTTATTTTTACTTTGTTTGCGTGTGCTTTGGTGGCATATCTAAAAGCATTGTACATTAAAAAAAGAAAATCATTGCCAAGACCAATATCAAGATTTTACTTTATGCTTCTTCAAGAAGTTTTATGGTTGTAGGTCTTACATTGAAGTCATTAGCTATTTCAAGTTAATTTTTGTGTATGGTGCAAGATAAGGGTGCAATTTCATTCTTTTGCATGTGGATATCCAGTTTTCCCAACACCATTTATTGAAGACACTATCCTTTGCCTATTGTATATTCTTGGCTCCTTTGACTATATACGTATGGGTTTCCATTCTTTTTTCTTTTTGTTCCTTCAGCTGGCTAATTTCAGATGACCTCTGTGAGTTTGATAACTCTTCCTTCTGCGTGATCGAGTCTGCTGTTGAAGCTCTCTACTGAATTTTTCTGTCCTATCATTGTATTCTTCAGCTCCAGGATTTTTATTCCACTCTTTTATGGTTTATATTTCTTTAATTAAACTTCTCATTTTATTAACACATTGCTTTCCTGATTATTTTTTAGTTGTCTATCCATGTTCTCTTGCAACTCATTGAGCTTCTTTAGGAGGACTATATGAATTCTTTGTTAGGCAATTCATAGATCCCCATTTCTTTGGGGTCACTTACTGAAACTTTATTAGTTTCTTTTGGTGACAGTATGTTTGCCTGATTCTTCATGATCTGTACAGCCCTGCGTTGGTGTTTGCGCATTTGAAGAAGCAAACATCTCTTCCAGTCTTTAAAGAATAGTTTTGGCTGGTAAAGTCTTTATGTCAGGTCCCTCATCTGATGGTACAGCGTCATAGTCAAGCCATTTGGAGCTAGGTCACGTGGCTGTTTTTAAGTCCACAGTGGAGTGCATGGTTGGTGGGCCTATGACCAGGGTCGCAGGTGAGTGTGGATTCTGTCTGGTCCCTGAGTGGATGAGACTTCCTCCAGGACCTTGGTCAGTAGCACTGGAACTGTGACAAGCGTTCCCCAGTGTCTTCAGACAGCAAGCCTGTTTTCCAGGTATGCAAACAGTTGTGGCTCCTTCTGAGTCCCTGGGAAGGCTCCCAACAGGTCATTGGGCGGGTGGGATTGGCCCCGGATCACAGCTGAGTGGGGCTGAAACTGAGTAACAGGACTTCTTCAGGGCCCACAATTGGGACCAAAGATTATAGGCCTGCCTCAGGGCCACAGATAGGCATATCTCCCTCTGGGTCCCTGGGCAGACAGGACTATTCCCAGGCCATGGCTGCAAGCAGCTGGAGCCAGGTTACAGGACTGTTTCAAGGCCCACAATTGGACCAAGGTCAACGGGTCTACCTCCAAAGGCACAGGCAGGCATGGCTCCCAGTTGGCTCCTGGGTAGACAAGAATATTCTTGGCCCATGGCTGAGAGGGGCTTGAGCTGAGTTACAGGGATCTGCAGTTGGACCGATGTCACAGGGCCTGCTTCAGGGGCATGGATGGGTGCATGCCTCACCCGGTCTCTGAGCAAGCCATGGCTAATGTTGCCATGTGTTGTCAACCCATGGCTGAGAGGGGCTGGAACTGAGTCATAGGCCCATTTCAGGATATGAAGGCCTGACTCAGGGCACAGTCAGGCATGTCTCCTGCCCAGTCCCCAGGCAGAACTGATGACTGTGTGGGACTGGAGCCGGGTCATAGTCACAGTCAGGATTGAGTTCAGCAGGCCTGTCATCTGGGGCACGAGTGGGCATGATTTCTGCTAAGTTCTTCAGCAGATGGTGCTGGTAAGGCAGGACCAAAGCCAAACAGGGCTATAGCTGAGTCCACGAGGAGACAGAACTGTTTTGGGGGACCATGGTTGGGGAATCTGCCACCTGGTCAGGGGCCTGACTTCTCAAAATGCGCTCCTCAGTGTCGGACTCCGCCAAGGTTTTACAATCTCCTACCTGGAGCTCAAAGCTCTCACAAAGGAGCTTTTGTCCCTGGACGGCTGTCAAACTATTGTTGCTGAGGAGACATATGAGTGTGATACCTTCTATACCACCATCTTGCTGATATGTGCCCATTTTTAAATTGAGTTATTTATTTTTATATGATTGACTTCGAAGAGTTCCTTATATATTCTGGACATAAGTCCTTTATCAGACATATGGTTTGCAAGTATTTTCCCCATTCATTTCACTTTCTTGATGGTATCTTCCCCTTCCCCTTCCCCTTCATCCTCCATCTTCCATTATTATTATTATTGTTATTATTACTATTACTTCATCTATAGGAAGTAAAAAAGTGCTCATTAGAAATACTGATGCAATCACATTCCCATTCATGTTTCCTTGTAATTTCTAAATGATTCTGATGTCAGCAACACAGGCAGGTTACTCCAGAACCCGACAGCTGGAGAAGTATAGAATCTTCAAAGTGACAGCAGAAACAGTATCAAGTGTCAGCCAGAAAGCAGGGTCTCAGGGGACGTTTAATGTGCTGTTGAAAATAACGAGTGAAGCTAACCAACCATGCTTAGGGAGACAGACCAAAATCTCAGAAAATCTGGAAATAGCAAATGGACGGGGTCAAACAGAAACAGCACCAAATGGCTCTTCAAATGGTTGTTTTTTGCATTGCTTTACTTTTTATCATCCCATAAATTAAAAGAAATGCAGAAATGAGAAAACATAATTACAGTGGAATGCTATCCTTTTCAATTACTGAAGTAATTGGATGCAGTGGGGAAATTTAATGCATTCAGTTTTAACCAAAGACACTTTATACGGGAGAGAGCAAGCTGAACTGCTACCATAGTGCCACACAACAAGCAACCAGATTTCTCCCCTCCTTCAAAGACATCACCACCACCATCATCATCATAACAATAATAATATGAAAAGGACATTTAGTTCATTTTGCACATGAAGACCAATATTGTTAAAATTTTTTAAAAGACCTGCAATCCAATGGATAGATCCCTCAAATAAAGCAGACAATCCAACTCCCACGCCACTGCTTGCCAGCACCAAGTACTTTTATGAGCTGAACACAAATGTTTCAGGCTTTGCCAACAGAAAACAGAAGCAGAGAAATGGTTGTTCGCCCAAACACATTTTCCAAAAGTGGAACAAATTTAATTAAATAAATTTTAAGGTAGCATGTTTACATGATAGTTGCTAAAACTATTATAAAAAACAGTAGAAAGTGACTGAAAATTGTAGGAAAGAAAAATACTAGGTAATAGTGATTGAAAGTTTACTATATTCTAATTTACTATGCTCTAATTTAGTTGAGATCAAACAAAGTTGAGATGACTTCAAAATCAAATATCGAATCTATGACAAAGTCCTCTTTGGGGAAGATGGTAGATGTGGGAGCCAACGTGTAAAAATACCTGTATCCTTTGACATGCTTTTCTGCATGGGTTCAAATTCCATCTCTGCAGTTTACTAGTAGCATGACCTTGAGCAAGTTATTGAACTTTTTTCAAAATGGGAACTTTTGTGAGGATTAACTGAGTTAATACACCTAAAGCAATTTTCTCATTTGCAAAAACAGGTGACTGGCTTAGATTGGTGGTTTTCAAATTATTTCCAGGTTTTCAAAGTCTCTCCAGACTGCCTCTACTGGAAGAAAAAGGAATGGCTCCACATTGGTAGTGGCCGTAGGGTGGAGTGTGGCTGAGCAGCACTGTCACTTCTGTCACCCTCTCCCATTCAACCAAAATGGTTTTCTTTTGTCTGCTGTATAGGTTTGGGTTCTATAAAAGATTATTTTTTGGAAAAATATTACACATTTTAATGATACTTTCTTGGGTGCCAAGCAGTGTTCTAAGCCTTTTTTTATGCATTAGCTGATTTAATCAGCACATGATCCCCATTTTTTCAGATGAGACAATTGACACACAGAGAAGTTAAGATCTTGCCCACGTTCTCATAGCCAGTAAATAAAAGATGCAAATTTGAACCCAGGCAGTCTGGCTCCACCACGCACACTGTTCACCACTACGGCTATGCTGTCTCGAAAACAGAAGTTTCTGTTGCTTAAAAAATAAAAGGTAAAATTTTGAACCCCATTAGACTATATAAGCTCTAAAGACCTCTTTAGCTTTAAAAAATTCCATAGCTCTACAATGAGCTAATTAAATTAACATCAGAATTTACAGCATGGACACAAGGGTCAAGATACAATCAACTAAACCACCTACACCATCTCTAGGTACAATCCTGCACAGCAAAATAAAGAGTGCTTCAGAAGAATGAACATTATATACCCCAAATTTTGAATTATTTTGAAGAAATATTCACTTATCTACAATACTTTTGTATTTGTTCCTTCACTAGCAGGAGATACACAAGAAGCTTCTAGTTGAGACAGTTGTTTCAGAGGTTGGGGCTTCAGGATGATGTCCTTGCTAACAGTGTCTCATGTTTGCTATCCAAAAGCTATCCTAAATCCAGAGTATATCCATTACCTAAAGTAATCTGTGTTTTCTGTGCCCTGACTTGTAACTACTTAACTGACTCCAAGCCTCTAGCTGCATTTTCTGGGTTTTCCAGCTGCTGACACCCCGGTCTTGCACCTCACCTTAGAGGACCCTAGACACTCTCCTGCTCACAGAATGAGAACGTTGCAGAGCCCAGGGAGCCATGCCCACACTGAGCCTGATCTTCCCCTCCATCCAGACCATGTTGTGCCCCACAGTTCTTTGCCCAAAGTGTCTACAAAGAGCTGCGGATGGCAAGGAAGGGGGTCAGTTCGCAGGCCTGAGGCTACATTTGTATTTTTGTTCCAGGACCCACTGGGATGAGCCTGCTTGCTAGATTAGGGAATGTCTTACCCTTCTCTTGTGTTCCTAAGCCTTAACTTTGGCTCCCTCGTCCATTTCTAAGGTTCTGTAGTCCATTTTCTAATTCTCTGCTCCTCAGTGATGCCAAAGGTTTCAGAAAGATTAATTCTTATTCACAATTTAAAATCTATTCAAGTGTCTTATCTGTAGGGAAGCTTTTCCTGACCTCTTCAAAATGTGTTAGTCACCCCTTCTCAATGTGTCCTTTGCACAGTATAATGATTTGTATCACTTGTACTATTTCTGGAGTTTACCTATGTTTTCCCTAGTAGATTAAGCTCATTAAGGAGAGGAACGATGTCTTTCACCCTCATGCCTAGTACACAATACATACTTAATAAAGTTTGCTGAACTGAACTCAGGTTTCTCTTGTACTATTTCTGTACTTTTCCCCGGTACACTGATCTTCCCTTCTTTTATTAGAATCCAATGCAAGGCTTCTCAACCTCAGCACTATTGACATTTGGGGCTGGATAATTCTTTGTTGGGGGAGGGAGGAGCCCTGTCCATTGTACGTTTAGCAGCATCCTTGGCCTCTGTGCACCAGATACTAAGTAGCATCCCACCCCCAAGTTGTGACAATTAAATATGTCTCCATTAATATCCAAATGTCCTCTGGAGGGCAAAATCACCCCCAGTTGAGAACCACTGCCCTAACGCAACAAATTGTCGTCCTTTCTTTGCATTGATCATTCCTGCCTTTCCTCCACCTTTCAACTTA
>NW_020172450.1:982507-998417 GCF_003031525.2 Neophocaena asiaeorientalis asiaeorientalis | reverse complement strand
GTGTCCCCTGCATCGGCAATCGGACTCTCAACCACTGCGCCACCAGGGAAGCCCCCCTCTGATATATTTTTATACCATTCAGTAATTATCCTTCAAAATACTTATTACAATTTTAATTTTATAACTATTTCTTGTCTGTCTCATTATTAATTCCAGAAAGCAGAGACTGGGTCTGATTTTTTCATTGCTAATTACCCAATGCTTTGCATAGTAACTAGCATATAGTAGGTGCTCAAGAAATATTTCTTAAATGAATGAATGATAGATAACTGCCCTATCTTATCTGTTCATATTTCTATCATAGCACTCACCAAATTTCTACAGTAAGTCTCTATTTACACTGAGACCCTTCTTCAAGATGAGGGAAGGAGGTATCATCTTATCTGCTTCCTCAGTATGTTTCACAATAGCTGGCACATGATACACACGTATTCCTTAATATACACATATACAGTGTGCTATCCACGCCTTTATTGAATTTACTAAGGAAGTAAAATTACTTACTGGGCTTTTTACTAGTAATTAACTAAAAATGAATTTAGGCTTAATAGTCAGTTAACAAAAACAAAATGTGATTAAGTTGACACTCCTACTCCAACGCAAATATTATCTCTCATTTGAAAGATACATTTAAGTCTGTACCAACATATCATAAAGTCAAAAAGCTCGAGAAGTGCAGTCAGTTAAAAAAAAAATCTGTCTATAAACTGCCAACTAATTTGGCTGATTTTTTCCCAATGACTGAATGTTTCAACATTAAGTAGAGCAAGCTTGAAACCAGGGACATAAAGGACAGAGACAGGAAAACAGCACATAAAACTTTCTGCCCTAAGTCAGGTTGAAGTATTTCTGTCTCTTTATTCAATGCTGGCTTTTCATGTCCTAAAGTGAGTCCAATTTTAAGGCTTCAATTTGACAGGGAAGATATCAGAGACTAGAAAGGAGACATGTGGAGGAAGGGAGGGTAACGGTTTTCTGTGCACACTTTTCCTTGGCATGACCCTTACAAGGGAAGTATGAAGGAAAAATGTGTGAGACAGGAGTTAAGTGGCAAATGAAATTATTGTGTTTAAGGCAAGTGTAATATGCATTCCATGCTGCACAGATAGGAAATGTGTCACCATAAAAGCATGTTTGGTGTGATCTATAAGCACTTGTAAGGCTTTGGGAAAATAGTCATTTTCTTTTCTAATGTTTGTCACTTTTTAAATTGTAAAAATCATGTTTCCGAAAAGAAAAAAAAACCTCAGCCACACAACTGCAATCCATATAAGCAAATTATATATTAATAATCATGATCTTACTTACCATTTATTTGACTGTTCACAAAAGACTAGTCACACTATATGCATAAATTATAAAGCTCACTGAAATTGTGAGGTAATTATTAGGGGATTTGAATTCAGGTGTGCCTTTTATTTATTTAATGGAGGAGGAAATCGAGAAAGCCTTTAGTATAGTCAATCAATACCATAAAGACACTTCTTTCTCAGCACCTTACTCCAACCTCTGTCCTCAGACTATGAGTTCCTCAAGGGCATATGCCATCTTCTTCATTTCTATATTCCCAGCACCTACCACAGTGACGGGCACATAGTAGGTATTCAACACATGCTTTTTGAATGAAGGAATGACATCTTGTCAACATAAATTCTATAAAACCATTTGAAGACGATTCTACCCACATTTTGCCCATTCAGTTGCAGTGAAGGGCCATGTTCCAAAAAGGAACAAACTAGTGAATAGAAACATGGAAGCCCGTATTTAACAAGAACTGGGACTGCCTGACACGGGCTTCACTGTATATAGACGTGAACAGTTGTATATTTAAAACAACATATTAACAACATAGGATTAACAACCCAGGAATGCCCCATCACATTTCATCTGAAAAAAAAAATATGTTGATGGAAATGTGCAGTTAATTTAGAGGACTATTCTTCATTTTGAAAGTCAGGGCTCTTACTAAGAATCCAAATCATTGGCCTCCTCCTAGCTACCCTGTCATATTTAGAAACCAAGTTTCACTTCTTATGAATGGCTGTTATAATTACTTTCTTTCATGCCCAACACATGGTACCACAAATCCTCTTTATAATCACAGTGCAATATTTTTCCTAGTTCTACTGCATCTAGCATTTGTACATGTTACAGAATGAAAAACAAAAAGCAATTATTTGTGCCCAATTCTTACCTAAACTAGGAAAGATTGACCACAGATTATTATTGTGCCCTCCATTAATTTAAATCTTAAGCTTCTATACAGGCCATCAAAGTCAATGAAAATAGCAGCTGTCCTGAAGCAAGAAACCCTTGAATATTAGGACATAATAATGATTTCATTCAGTGACAGCTTTTCTTTTTTTGTTTTTGGGGTTTTTTTTGGTTTTTTTTTTGCGGTACGCGGGCCTCTCACTGTTGTGGCCTCTCCCGCCGAGGAGCACAGGCTCCGGACGCGCAGGCTCAGCGGCCATGGCTCACGGGCCCAGCCGCTCCGCGGCATGTGGGATCTTCCCGGACCGGGGCACGAACCCGTGTCCCCTGCATCGGCAGGCGGACTCTCAACCACTGCGCCACCAGGGAAGCCCTAAGTGACAGCTTTTGAAAAGTTTTTTTTTTTAAGTGTCTCAATGTGAATGATGATAGAGAATGTCATAAGATGTATATCTTACTTCTCTGAAGAGATAGGAGATGAATTTAAGCCAAACTAAAACAATATATCTGTGTCAGAAACAGACTATAATCAGACATCCTTTTAAAAATAGGTTTCTTTTTTAAAAAAAGAGTCTTTGTACAACGGGTTATTAAAGACTGCCAAAAAAATTCAGGGGGCTCTTCCTTACCTCTGCGATTGTCATTATACCCCTCAGGGCTACTGTCAGAAGCAGAAGTCTATGCTGGATGTACCACACTGCTGACCTAGAATGAGGCTTCTTCTCTTAAGCAGCGGAACTAAGGCGAATTTTATAAGTAGAACTCTGACATCCAAACACCAGTAAAGTGGCATTCATACATTCAAATGAGCCTTGGCTCCTTCATTGATTCTGTCATCTTGTGATGCCGTAAACATACAAACAGTGTTGTCATTACTCAAAATACAATTCCTCATTGATGATTATCTTTAGTGTTTGTTTATGGGCTGCTTAAGAAATCAGCTTTACTGTTCTGGGGTTTTTGATCAAAGGTCATACTACATATTTTGAACACCTATATTCAACAGACTTGACTCCAAATAGCATTTGCTTATTCCCCCCAAATCAGTTCCATATTCAAAGAAAACAAATTCCACCAGTGAGCACATTTCGTGATAATTCGCAAGGTCTAAAAGCAGTCGTCAGAAAGAAACCCTAAGAAAATGTTTAGCAGTGATGGCACTAGATTTAGTGTATAGGCTGAGATGATTATTCCTAAGGGAATCACACTCATCTGTATGCATTTATTCTTGCAAGACGATATACTGCACACCCACACCCACATACCCATTTGTATTTCCATAGGAAATTTCAAGAAAAATACATTTAAAAAACTTGTACCTTCTGGGGCATTTCAATGGAGAGTTGGGGGGGTGCAGAGTAGGGGAGGTTTTACTTTATGTATCCTGTTTCCAATGATATATCTATATCTATCTACACACACACACACACACACACACACACACACACACACATATTTTTTACCGTGTGTGTAATTGCTTTCATAACAAGGAAGGGAGAGAGGAAGAAAGGAAAGAGGGAAGGGAAAAAAAGCAAAAATGAAAAAACTAAAATAGAAATGAGGGAGAGAAGGAGGGAGAGATGAAGAGGGAGGAAGGGAAGAGAAAAGGAAAGTAGTACTAACAGCTAATACCCTATTGTCAGGTCTTCTGTGTTTTTAATTGCATTTTCTACTTTAAACCATTTTCTGTGCCTTTTTGTCTCCATTATAAAATTGTGTGTTGTAAAGACTCTTATCTGGTATATAAGAAAAGAGTAATAGAGTTATATTAGCATATAATGTAAGCACTGTGGCAGCTGTTACATTGAGTGAAGTGAGAATGCCTTGGCAAAAGAAAAATGATCTGAAATCTGTTCAATGTTATCATGTTTTTATTGATCAATCTGTGTCCAATTAAAAAATAAACAACCAAAAAATACCCTTAAACTTGAGGATGAGAATTAAGGAATATCTGATATCTATGAGGACAAGGGTCTGTGAAGTGGAGTATTGACAGCACTGGTAATTTGAGGGTTTCCTCCAGAGGGGACTTCATGGCCTCATCGAAAAAAAATAAGTCACATAAAGGTGTGATTTTAGTGTGAACTATATTTTCTATTGTACATCCCAGTCTATTTGAAAGCAACAAAGCAAACACTTTAAAGAAGTACCCATCCAAAAAATATCATAAACAGACAATAAAGAAAAATGAAAAAGTGGGCAATCTTGGCAGCATTTATGACAGACAAGGGGCTAATTTCCTTAATGTTTGAGAGCTCTTACAAATCAATAATAAAAAGACCAATAGCCCAATAGAAATGTGAACAAAGCATACAGAAAATTCACAAGAAGAAAACATATGAGAAAATATAAGATGTTCAACTTTCTTCACAATTAAAAACTGAAATGAGAAAAAAAATTTTTTACTTATCATATTGACAAAGATTAACGAGTTTGATAATACCCAGTGTTAATTAGGAGAAATGAGTGCTCTCAAGCCCTGTCAATGGGAGTCTAAATTGGTCCAACTATTGTATAGGGCAATGAAGCAATCAATACTTACCAAAATCCAAAATGCACATTCCAGAAATAGAGACACAGATGTAGAGAACAAACGTGTGGATACCAAGGGGCAAAAGCGGCAGGGGGTGGTGGTGGTGGTGTGCTGAATTGGGCGATTGGGATTGACATGTATACACTGATGTGTATAAAATTGATGACTAATAAGAACCTGCTGCATAAAAAAATAAATGAAATAAAATTCAAAAATAAAATGCACATTCCCTTTCACTAGACAATTTCATGTCTCAGAATTTATCTTACAGACATGTTTCTACTGTCTTGTGAATAGATATGAAAGAATGTCTATGCAGCATTTTTGCAAAAACTGGAAAGAACTAAGAATTCTGCAGGAGGGAAATGTTTAAAAAGACAGCGATGTACCCACATAAAGGACTACTAGACAGCTGTTCAAAAGAATGTTAAAGCTGTATATGTGCTGATACAGAAAGTTTTAAAACATCATGGAGTGAAAAATCAAGGGACAAAACAGTGTTTCACCACTGAGTGAAAAATCAAAGACAAGACATATTAACAGTGGTTACCAGTAAGGAATGAGTCCCGGGGTGAGTGCAGATTGGGATGGGAGTGAAAGGGAGACTAACTTTCCAACATATATATATTCTTCAGTGTTGTTTGAAACTTTTCCTATGTGTACATTACTTTTCAACAGCTTTAGTGAGATATATTTCACATACCATACAATTCACCTATTTAATATGCACAGTTCAGTGGTTTTTAGTCTCTTCAGAGTTGTGTAACCATCACCACAATTGATTTTAAAATATTTTCTTCACCTCAGAAAGAAACCCTGTACCCATTTGCAGTCATTCCCCATTTCCCACTCTCCCCCTCAGCCCATGATAACCACCAATCGTTTCTGCTCTATGATTTACCTATTCATGATACTTCATATACACGGAATCATACAATATATGGCCTTTTGTGAATGTCTTATTTCACTTAGCATGTTTTCACTGTTCATCATTACTGTAGCATGAATCAGAACTGTGCCCTCTTTTATGGCTGAATAATATTCCATTGTATGTATATACCACATTTTGTTTATCTATTGACCAGCTGATGGACATTTGGGTTGTTTCCACTTTTTAGCTATTAAGAATAGTGCTAAAAAAAAAAAAAAGAATAGTGCTGCTATGAGCATTAATGTACATGTGTATGCATTACTTTTAAATAAAAACTAGTTCAAATATTAAAAATTAATATAGCCACCACAACTATTAGTTACTCAGAGGAAACCTCCGTAAGATGGTAAGACGGTGCAAAAGCAGATAAGGGTGGGTTTTCTACGGAGAGTTACTGTACCATCAGTTACTTATAGAATAGAAAATTCGAGGAAGTCTTCAATAGGAAACAGATTTAAACACTTTGTTTTTCTTTTCTGAAGGCGTATTTCTTAGGATGAGTTTGTTACAAATAAAAATATCTACTTTTATATATTACATTCATGACAATGTTGAATTATACCAAAGCTTCAGAGCTAAAGTTTCACCTTCCCAATTTACGTTCACGTTCCTAAAAGATAACCTACAATCTGGAGAAGCAGACCCTGAATAGTACAAAATTCTCTTGCTATAAAGACTTAGATGGTTACTTTTATGTGTAAACTTGGCTAGGCCATAGTACTCACTTACTGGTCAAACAACAGTCTAAATGTTGCTGTGGAAGTCTTTTTTTGGATGTGATTAACATCTAAATCATTAGACTTTGAGTAAAGAAGATTATCTTCCATAATGTGAATAAATCTCATCCAATCAGTTGAAGGCCTAACAGAAAAGACTGAGGTGGCCTGAGGAATAAGGAATTTTGCTTCCAGACTTCAGACTCAAGCTGCAACACTAACTCTTCCCTGGGTCTCCAGTCTGCCAGCCTACCCTGCAGGTGAGCCAATTCCTTAAACTCCCTCTCTCTCACTCTCACTCTCTCTCTCTGTATATATATATGTATATATATAGTTCTATATATATGATATATATATTTTTTATAGATCAATCAATAATCAATTGATCCTATTGGTCTTCTTCTCTGAAGCACTGTAATTGTTGGAAAATACCTTAAATATCATCTAGATCGAATATATCATTTTATAGTTGGGAAAATTGAGGACCAAAGAGTTTAAGTGATGTGTATATATGTATAGATAATCCTACAATCAAAGGAGAGTAAGCTAAGGACTTCCCAGGATGATAATTTATTCCAAAAATTTTTTAAAGTACATGAGACTAATGTCACAAAACGTGTCCCCATACCTGCGTGATTAGGAAAGGTGAGAGGGTAAGTAAAATTATCAAATTATCATTTAAACATATACAATGTGTTGAAAAACATTCAGTTTTCCAGTTTCCCCAAACTACTTTATAATATGATTATATAGTTCCTGGAGGCTAGTTATTGAATTATAGGGTGCCTTGTTCACATTCTAGCTGGTGAAAAAAAAATTGCTCAGCTCTGCTTCGTGGTTCTCTAAACACTGGCTAGAATACTCATGAGGCAGCTTATAATTCAATTATAACTCCCCTCTGGGAACCATATAATTATATATAAAAGACCTAAGCCATCATATGTTCTCCATTTATTTTTTGTTATGAAAAGATTTGTCTAAAGTCTGATATTAAAATTTGAATAGGTCTGAGTCAATTTTTACCTCAAGATTTACCCGGATACTAAGATAATAAACTGTATTCACCTACCTGAAACACACTACGAGTTGATCTGTTTACCCAAACAAAAAACACATAATATTCTTATCTGTCTTTGGAGATTATATAAACACACATCCCATACAGATACACACTTGTGTTTTTAATTGAACTTGTGATGAGACAGCATAGTAAACTGCTGGCATAATTACTATGACTCAGATCTGAATAAAAGACTTTAACACACTGGATCAATCAGTTAATGGTTCAAAAGAGTGTATATTTTGCAGAAATAAGGCAGGGGGGCCACTGATATGGATCTTAATCCAAGGAAACTCTCTCTGCCTCTCTGACTCATTCATTTATTCATTTAGCAGTCACTGAGCATTGCTCTATGCCAGGTATTGTGTTTCCCCTCACTGACTCACAGCTCATTTGAGCTCCTGAGTGCGCACACACCTCCTGTAGAAAACAGCCCGTTATATTTTTTGAACAATGAATTCCAAAGTTTGTCACTTATTTAATTCCACAAGGATTTCACATACACCCCACATTTAACATTGTGCTTGGCTATAGTATGTGGGAAACATAAACCATACCCTCTAGAACTTTACAATTTAGTTGAAGATCTAAGGATAGCTTACAAGTAGAGAAAACCTAGAGGCTGGCAGCAAGAAGCAGTAGGGTAGTTAAACGTGCAGAAGAGGAGATGAGGCATGCCAAAAACTAATTCTGTACACCCCACAGGTTTGCCTGTAAGGTGTTCGGAGACTGCATCATGATTGCCCTGACAATTCAGCCTTTCAGTGTCTGACCTGTGTTCTCAAGCAGTAGAGTAAAAGTTTTGATCCCAGGCTATGGAATCAGAATGCAGGGCTTCCAGCTCTGAGACTTACTAACCATGGGATTTGGGGCAAGCTCTATGCCCTCATATGCTCATATGTGAAATGGAGATGATAGGATTTATCTCAAAGGGTTGTTGTAAAAATTAAGAATTAACAAGGGGAAAGCACTAGGAATATGTTATGGATTGAATGTTTGCAACATGGCCAAAACTCATGTTGAAATCCCAACCCCCAATGGGACAATGTTAGGAGGTGGGGCCTTTGGAAAGAGATTAGGTCGTTTGGGTGGAATCCTCCTAAACAGGATTAGGACCCTTATAAAAGAGACCCCAGAGAGCTCTCTTGCCCCTTCCACCATGCGAAGGCACAGAAAGAAGTGGGCCCTCACCAGAACCTGAGTCAGCGGGCACCTTGATATTGGACTTCGCAGCCTCCAGAACTGTGAGAAATACATGCTTGTTGTTTATAAGCCATCCGGTCTATGGTACTTTGTTACAGCAGTCTGAACAGACTAAAACAGAATAGCTCTTGGCACCTAGTAAGTGCTTAATAGCTGTTAGCTCCTAGAATATTTTTGTTGCTGTCACTGTCATTTTCATAACCTTCATCATCATTGACAGGAGAGTACTATTGACAGGAGACAAAAGGGAAATTTCCTTAAGATTAAGATATGGCTACAACTGGGAACTTCTTCACAAAGTCAGATTTTTTTTTTAAAGATGATGCTAAAAGATGAGGATAATAGCATATCATCAAGAATAGGGTCTGATTAGCTAAGCCTAATATAACCTAGGAAAGATGTGGAGGCCCAAAAATTCAGGGGTGGAGGGTTTTTAAGGTATATCCACGGCACGACGAAAAGTGAGTGAATAAGAACCCTGCTCGAGTCAGTGGCGTAATGATGATAGTCGTCAAGCAAACCCTGGAATCACTAAGTAGATAACCCCTACTTTGCATCTGTCTTTTCTGTCAAAGAGATTGTTGGACTCGAAAGAATAACAGAATCATTAGTAAGAATACACTGAAGCCCAGGATTCATGAGGAAGTACTGTTAAAAGCACTTATGTTTCTTGGCCCGCATGAGAGACTTCTGAGAGTACTGACTTAGCTCTGAGACTAGGATGCATCCAGAACGAGTAGCCAGCCTAGGCAACTCTGAATATGTCTTGACAGACTTAACTTCACTTTCCTTTTGAGCAGGCTGACTCATTGACAGAACAGGGAAATAGGTAGAAGTGTTTCATATTCAGCAAAGCATTCTGCAAAGTCTTTCGTGATATACTATTAGATGAGTTTAAACAATATATGAGACAAATGACGGTGCCAATTAACACATAAATGAACGAACAACCATACCAAGGTTTAATCTGGTTAATTTGTCTCTAGCGATCTCCTTTCCTTCGTCCTATTTAACATTTTTTTAAATCCATGCCATGGGTGAGGAAGTAGTTTTTAGGTGACACACAGCTAGCCAGAATAGCTAACATGTTGAATAATACTATCGTGATGCCCCAAATTCATGCCAGGATGGAACTATAAGCCAAATATGACATGTTATAATTTCGTACACAGATATATAAAATCTTGCATTTGCATTAAAAAATATCGATACTACATAAGTACCTCGTGGGAGAAACTGGCTTTAAAACAGTGTGTGTATAGAGACTAAGAGATTTTAGTTGACTGTAAGCACAATGAGTTGGCAGGATGATGTGGCTGACGTGAGCATAGGCTGTGTGAATGGAAACGTAGACTCTAGGAAGAGAAATATGATATTCTTGATCTAATTTGGGCAGCCCAAACTATACCTAGAGTGTTGTATTCAACTATGGGTTCCCCGTCTTTAAAAGGCCATGGACCAAATAGAGCATGTTCAGAAGAGAGTGACGAGGATGGTTGAACAGCATGAAGATATGTCATCCCTGCATGTTTTTAATTGCCACTTGTCAAGAAAGTTGTGGAAAGGACTCAAACAACAGGAATAGATGACTTACGTACCTATAAGGATTTTGCCAAGCCTAAGTCTGTGCCTTAAAGAGGCAAACTGGTGGGAAGCTGGGAACTAAGGCTTGTACACAAGACTGGTACAGAATTAAGGGTATTTCACAGATAAGTTTCTGTCTGGGTCAGCTTTTCTCTGAAACTCAGAGGGTCTGTGACAACCTTCCCCAGTTCCATCTACTACCGGCTTCTAGCCCAGAGTCCCTCCCTCCAATAAGCCTGATTCTGAGCCTAGCTACTTATGCTAATGAAGAGGAACAGAAACTTAGTGGCAACTTTTAACGCCCTTCATTACTGTTCTCTTCAAGTTACAATCCCCAAAGAGTTGACTACAGAGGGAACAACTTGCAGTATTGGAAAGATCACTGAACTGAGAGGATACCAAGGTTATATAAGACCTGCCCTTAGTTCATTTTCTCTGGGTCTCAATTTTGTCACCTGAGAAAGGAGGCAGTCAGATTAGTCTCTAAGGTCATTTTCAAATTGAAAATATACTATAATTCTATCACTATTGTGTTAACTTTTAAAGAATATCTTATGATATTTTTCAAAGGCAGTAACAAAGCATGAAAATAAGCCATCATTTGACTTAGTGAATTAAACTGACTGAAATAACTCCACACTATATATTCAGTTCAGAGAATGCTAAGAACTTTAAGGTCAGTGATTCAGGCAAACATAGTTTTATTTCCAGTTCTAATTGCTTTAAATGATCTCCTGTTTGTTGTTTGGTTGGTTGGTTTAAACTCAGGTCCATTTTTTACATTAGTTCAATCTGGTAGAAATTCACACTATCCTTCTTTAAAGAGCTGTCTCTTAGCAGAGCAAATGCCAGGACAAGCCAAAAAGGAACTTGGAACCAAAATTCTATGCTTGAGACAGAAGGTCAGAAGCCCTAAAAGGCCACAGAAGAAGAGTGAGCCTGCTATGAATTTTCCCAAGCAGGGTTTCTTCAAATTAGAATAGCTCCTTCTAGTTTTTGATTCAGGTTACATATTTGAACTTAAATGTGTCATTTATTTAAAGGCAGAAATATCTCACATTAGGAAAAAGTAAAAGGCCTAAACATACAGTATTTATAGATACAGAATTTAAAGCATAAATGCTTCATTTTCAGTGACTTTCAAATGTAATTTTTCTCAGAAATAGAAATGGCAGCTCAGAGATCAATTTTCACTTCTCACCATAGTAATACATCGGTTTGCAGAGATGCACACCAAATGTTAACAGCTCATTCTTGCCTCAACACCCCCAAAGAAAGGGTTCATTCTCCTTAGAATTCAAGTCAAGGGATCTGGGGGAAAATCCAGTCTCATAAAAAATCCAATGACGTGAAGAGCTTCCCAAGCATTTTAGGGCATTTATTCCCAAAATAACATTGGGGTTCAAATAGATTTCAGTTTACCATGTTGGAGCCTTCTGGGTAAGGGACGTTTTGCCAGAGACCCTAGGTTAAAGAATTTGAAATACTATTTGTTGACAGGGAAGGGAAAATATAGTTTATCTAATGAAAGCTTTTCCTATTGCTCCCCTGTATTTTAAAAACCATTCAACTTTGCTCATCACTTCTTGGGTTCCAGTTGATCGACTATTATCACTTATCTGGGCTTTCAGTAACTCAAGTTCAGTCATTAAAAGGAATTGCTCTTCAAAGATTGGTGAGGCAGGCAAACTTCTATCATGTCTGATCTACATAGCAGGCCACAGCTTTCTTACTGCTGCCAAATTTTGAAATGGCCTCTCTAGGTGGTTGTTTCTTGCTTTTGTTCTGTTTTTTGTTTCAGAAGGAGACTGTTTCTGTTTTCAAGCTTTCACCTAAAGAAACTGACTTCAGGCTCCCATTCAACCTTTATACTTTTGCTTCTCATCCTTCCTCTCCTTTTTTGAGAGAATAAAAGTTGGCTTTGAAATATCCTGTAATTTTATATAAATTCCAGTGAAAAGTTGATTTAGAATTGATCTGCAATGCTTTGGAAGATGCATGTTCAAAGGAAGAGTAAGAACTAACATTCTAGTACCACACACTAAAATGCTCGTAATTTTAAGGACGACACTCTCTGGATTTGCATTATTGAGCAAAAAAAGACAAACTAATAATAAGCCACTGACTTGGAAATAATCACAACCGTTATGTGATTCAGTGAGAATCAGAAGCTGTCCTGGGGGAAGCAAGCAAGAATGAAAGAAGTAGTGATGGTAGTAGAACAATGCTGAGAATTTTCACCTAGGATGAATGGTGCTATCAGTTGCCATGGTGCCTCTCTCCCCACCCCTACCCCAATTATTCCTGCTCAGTGTTCTGCTCCACAACAGTTACGGAAAAGATCCAGAAAAAACCTTAATTAATGGAATGGGGAACAAAAGAAGGTTCTTCAATCTGGAAAGACAAAGGTTGAGAAGAGAAGTATATGATAGAAATCTAACAAAAGAAGCTACAGATTGAATGAATCACATTGTAGAAAGGTAAAATTAGGTAACATCCTATGAAACTGATGAATGAAGTTTATGACCAATGAAATGAAATACTACTTTATATATCATTTATACATTAATTTTTTTCAAATATGTTAAATCTATGGGAAAGAAATATGAACAAGATATGCTATTTAACCTCAAGAGTTCACATACCAGCTGGGCAAATACATAAAACCTAAACATGATAAAATGTTATAAATGATTTAAAAGAGTTATGGGCTGTGAGTATAAGAACATATTAGGGGACTTCCCTGGCGGTCCAGTGGTTAAGACTCCGTGCTTCCAATGCAGGGGGCATGGGTTCGATCCCCGGTCAGGGAACTAAGATCCCACATGCAGCGTGGCCAAAAAAACAAAACAAAACAAAGATGTTGTACATATATACAATGGAATATAACTCAGCCATAAAAAAGAATGAATTTTTTTTTTTTAAAGTACATATTAGGGAATAGTTTTCTGATGGAAGGAGATGGAAATGAAGAGAAGCATAGGAAGATTTGACAAAAGAGAGGACATTTGACCTGGACCTTGAACTTGAAAGTTCACTGGTCTCAGAAGCGAAAGAAGGCTATTCTAGAAGAGGGGCATGAATGAAAACAAAATAAATAACTCATTAATAAAACAGAGAAAGGTCAAAGGAGGTTGGAGTAAAGTCGGCATGGGAGAAATAATGGGAATTAAGGCCAAAGGTAGGCAGATCCTTAAATGCCATGATAAGGAACTTGGTACGATATCTTGGGCAACAGAGAGCCAACAGCAGATTTTAAGCAGTGGAGTGTTCTTGGTGCTACCTCCACCCTCTGGAGAACCAGTCTACTTGTTAAGATTCTGGGGCAAAAATCAGATCCTATAAGAGGACATGATTAACTGCTATTCAAATATCTGAGGGGTTATGGTATGAAAGGGGTATGGTATGAAAGCCGTATTCTGTACATCTTAAACCAGCCAGCAGATGGACATATTTGAGATCAACATAATGAAAAGCTAACAAGGGCAGTCATGGGTGGAATGGGCTGCGTCAGAAGTTCTCCAGATGATCTCAGTCACTTAATGGAATGCTGTAGAAGGGATTCAAATATTATATGGATATGTGTAAGATAGATCTATCTCCTGTTCTTTTTTCTTCAACCCGCATATATATATGTGTGTGTGTGTGTGTGTGTGTGTATATATATATAGATAGATAGATAGATAGATATAGATATATATATATAGAGAGAGAGAGAGAGATATAGTTTTTTTGTTTTTTGTTTTTTTTTGGCCGCGCCACGCAGCTTGCAGGATCTCAGTTCCCCAATCAGGGATTGAATCCAGGCCACGGCAGTGAGAGCACCAAGTCCTAACCACTGGACTGCCAGGGAATTCCCTCAACACAAATATTTTAAATTTCTTTATCCATTTTGCATAATACATCTTAAACTTACACAATCTTATATGCCAATTATATCTCAATAAAGCTGGGTAAAAAAATAGCAACTCCCGCATGCTTTACCTTTACTTTCTGGTTGATCTTTTCTGGATACCATGATGTAGTCAGCCCATGTTCCTAACCAAATCTGGCACTGAAAGCTGAATGTACTAATTCCCAAAAACCCAACCAGATTCCCATGTTACTAATTAGGATTTTATGTACAGTAAAACCTTAATTAACTGAAGCCAAACTGATGAAACATTTTATTTCATGTTCTATACTCAACTCTTATGAGAAAAAGAAACATGGTGACTAAGCAAGCAGATACCTTGAATGTACTTAAAGAAAACCAAACTCATCTCCTAAGAAATGGTGTGATCCAATATAAATTCATCACAATCTCTTGCTTTTCCTGTACAATAAGGACTGATTTCAGAATTACGAACTTGAGACCCTGAAAAAATATTCCAAATACTAAAGTAAAACTCAACTATGTTCACTAAACTGTACTCATTAAGGTAGTAAAATGGACTACAGTTTTATAAAATGTTTTAAACACAAAGACTGAAATAAAAGATAGCTGTACTACTTAATTTTTTAAAAGCCTCAATTAACATCCCTTTCCCTAAGTATCTAGTTAGTCAAGAATTTTCTATATTATAGAACCATGTCCTTCACTATTATGTGTGAAGGGAAAGGGACTATTTCATTTTCACTTCTATATTGCCGTCACATCATACAACTAAGGTACATAATTATAAATAAGGTACATATGTATTATGTACATTATCATTTTAGACTATAAGATACTAAAACCAAAAGGGAAACTGAAGGTCATCTAATTTAACCATAAAATTGTACAGAGGTGGAAACTAAGGTGCAGAGAACTTAAGTGGCTTGTTAAAGGTCATACAGCTTGTTAGTGATAGCGGTAGGACTGAAACATTGGATTTTCTTTCTCTTGGTCCTGTGATTTTTCTTCTACAACAAACTGGCTCTGCATTTTTTAAAGTCAAGTATGAAATAGGTATACATTTTTTTGTGCTGAAACAAGAAGTTTCTCAGAAATGTCATTCCATTTTGACACTAGAGTGGCTCAAGCACAAAGAAGGCTGGTTTTCCTCTCCTTTATGAGAAGGGTATCTTGTGTATTTAATATTATATTCTTGCTACTCTAAAAATCAGTCTGATGATGTTTTAAGAGACAATAAAAGCTGTAATAATAAGTCATAGATTTATCTTTTAGTGGCAGTAATGCAGGAACTGCCATCTACTATTATATATCAGTAATTCATAAGCATACCTGTTGAGCACCACGATATGAAGAATTGATTTGTGATCAAACTAGTATCTTCTCCCTTTCTTTTTAAGAAACTATAATTCTTGGTAAATGAGTTGCCCACACAGGGACTGTCATGAAGCAAGGTTTGGGGCTGTAGTATTCAAATTTTGAGGGTCTGTAATGAACAAAAAACGTTCGAAGTCTAGGGAAGAAACTTCAAGGCAACACTGGTAAGCCTTCCATCTCTAGTGGAATCTTCCATGCCACCTTGGTTTTATATCTCATTTGGTTTTGACCATTATGAATGTTACATTATGTTCATGTTCGGTAAAGCCTTTTTATGATGAAGGGGGAGGTTTTCATTCATTTGCCTTATGATCACATCGAGAGAATAGCTCTAGAAAGAAGTTTCAAAAACTATATATAGTCTGGAATGACATGCTAAAATCTAACCTGGAGAGAAAAAAAAAAAAAAAAAAAAGAG
>NW_020172450.1:971676-982423 GCF_003031525.2 Neophocaena asiaeorientalis asiaeorientalis | reverse complement strand
AAAAAAAAAAAAAAAAAAAAAAAAAAAAGAGTTACAAATGGCAAACAAGCCTCAACAGGGATTCAAGAGTTGCTAGTCTATAAGAGTATCAAATATTTCAGACTGTACCCTATGTATCACATTGAGGCACAAAAGCAGGAGGCAGAAAAACGAATATGCTGTATGCTGTCAATCCTCTAAGCACTCAATAATCTTTGTGGATACAGAGGGAAATTTTAACAGAAAGAAACGATAACTCATGAAAATATTAAGAAAAGCAATAATGACCAAAATAATCCCATTTCTTCAGTTTGTGAACTGTAGTATCTATGGTCTTTGGGAAAATGGGACACATTGATGAAGAAGAGATTAAAAGCATTCTAAAACTTAATGGATGATCAACTCAAAAATATCACACACTTACTTTGTTGTTATGACCAATCATAAAGTGTACCTGAAAAAATAAAGATGTAATTTCAATTTCCTTGATCTTTTATGTTTATATTATCAAAAAATGATAGCATAGCTCTTTAATTTATACATCAGAACAGCCGTTTGAGGAAAGATGGGCTTTCACAACTCTAATCCTTTATAGGCACTTTTTTTCACTTTTATAATGGTGATTAAAACTCAAGATAGGAGTTACCCGCAATATTTTTCATTTCTGTATCTGTTGATTGTCAACACTGGTTTTTCTGAGTCATTATAGATATGTGGGTAAGAAAATGAACAGTCATCATTTTCAAAATAAATCACAGTATGGATAGTGGGCAGGAGGGACTAATGGCTGTCAAGGTTTCTATTTAGTTTATCACTTCAAGGTCTACTTAGTGCATTTTTACTTCATTAATCAATGGCCAAATACTTAATAATTTCCTTCCAAGTTAAAGACCATCACTCACCAGACCCCATCAGTGCAGAGCTGAGTTGCAGCAGATTATTGCCACAGTAGATTACTGAGATGCTTGACAAACTAGCTTATAATGTTTCATTCTTCCCCTGTCACGTAAAATTTAGCGGAATTAGGATTGACAGCAAGGGCATTTCTGAAAAGGTCATGATCTTATCACATCGCTTAGATTAAGCACTGTAAGGATTTGCTTCAAGTTGGGTGGGAAATCTTTAAAATTCTAGACAACTTCTAGAAGACATGTGGAGACTTCTCCCCCAGAGACCTCACTGACTTTGTTGGAAAACCATAAGGTTAACGGGGCTGCTTACGTAATTAACTCATAAGACTGGAAGGTAGTGTAGTCAGCGCTTCTTACCTAATTCTGGAGCAGCCAGAGAAAAGATAGCCAGCTGGATCACCACTTTTTTTTACCTACATGTCTCCACAACTCTATCTTTACCTTACCTGCTCCCAAGCTAGTCACTCTGGGCCTGACTCCTCAGGCTGGCCCTTCCAGCATACTTGCTCAGACATAAAACTGATCTTACTATGTAAGTTACTGCTTAGACACCTGTCACACCACATCACACCCCACCAGTATCACATTCTATCACCTAAGCTCTTCCGAACGAAATCGGCCTCTAAATGGTTTGGATCAGCACCAGCCAGCTGACAAACTGTCACTATCACCTGGGTCCTCTATCACTCAGACCTCTTCATTTCTACCTACTCATCACCGGTATGTGTCAGCTGTGCACTACCAGTCTTCAGTGTGATTGCAGCAGTTCCTTATCTACCAATAGCCCCTAGTAGACTCCATACTCTAGTTAGCTCTAAAGCAATACTCATTACATTAGGCCTATTTCTCACTCCAGGCCACTACTCACACTATTTCCTTATCCTTCCTTCTTTCCTTCCCCATTATCTAGCCAAAACCTACCCACCACCCATCATCAAAGGTCCCTTTCTTCAGAAGGCCTTCCCTGATTGCTTCAACAAAGATAAAAGCAATTATATTATAATATATTAAGCATATATTACTTGACACTTTGAATCCATTACAGTTTTATTGAGGTATAATTTATATACCATAAAATGCACCTATTTCGAATGTACGATTCAATGGTTTTTTAGTTAACTTACTGAGTTGTGCAACCATCACCACAAACCAATTTTACAATACTTATATTACCCCTCAATAGCCTTTGTGCCCATTAGCAGTCACTCCCTGTTCCCACCCCCAGCCCCTGGCAACGACTAATCTATTATTTGTCTCTACAGATTTGCCTTTTCAGGACATTGCCTATGAATGGAATCATACGATATGTGGTCTTTTGCATCTGACTTCTTTCACTTACCATGACACTTTTGAGATTTATCCATCAGAACTTCATTCCTTTTTATGGCTGAATAATATTCCATTGTATGGATATTTTACATTTTACTCATCAATTCACCAGTTGATAGACACTTGGGGTGTGCCTGCTTTGGGGCTATTAGTAATGACACTGTTATGAACATTCAAATATGTTTTTATTATTCTTGTCTCTATACCTAGGAGTAGAATTATTGGATCATACGGTAAATTTTTACAATTTGGTATATTTATGTTTAACTTTTTGGATATATATATATATATCACCTTATAATTCACCCATTTAAAGTATACAATTCAATGGATTTTAATATATTAACAGAGTTGTGCAACCATCACCACAATCAACGTCTGGACATTTTCACTACCCCAAAATGAAGTCCCAAACCAATGCATCCATTATTGACAAACTTCACAGGATCCCCTACAAGTTAGGTATTACACCCCTAGTTTTACAGATAAAGAAACAGAGGATCAGCAAAGTCACACACCCTCTAAGCATCAGAGCCTGCATTTGAACACAATCTGTATGACTCCATAGCTCACAATATTTCCACATCACCATGTAGTCACTAATCCTCTTCTTTGAGATCACTCTAGGATATTCACTTGATTTCCTGTTTACATCTTTTAGTATTTAATCATCAACTTCCTTATCTATGTCTTACACTTCAAAACAAATGCCTTGTATCTACGACCAAACCGTAAATTTATGAAGAGCAAGAAGTATGTACAGTAGCCCGCCCCTTATCCTTGTGGGGGTGATGGGGGGATATGTTCCAAAAGCCCAAGTGGATGCCTGAAATCTCGAATAGCACCAAACCCTATATATACCTTTTCTCCTATACATACATACCTATGATAAAGTTTAATCTATAAATTAGGCACAGTGAGAGATTAACAACAACTAATAATAAATAGAACAATTATAACAATATACTGTAATAAAAGTTATGTGAATGTGATCCCTCTCTCAAAATATCTTCTTGTACAGATTTAATGTCTTTTCCATCTTAACTAACCGCTTATCATGCACTGTGGCCATAACTTTAGCAGTTTGAGGTGCAACAGCAAAACTAGCACGCATTTCTTTTTCTTTCTTCAGTTTTGTGGAGAGGTTTGTTCTTACCATAGAGCTTACCAACCTCAGCATGCAATTTTTTTTCTTCCTTATGAAGTCAAGAACTTTCACCTTTTCACTTAAAGGAAGCACTCTACAGATTCTCTTTAGCACATCAGAATTGCCAGCATCACTCCACTCGCGCTTTGAGGCCATTATCAAGTAAAATAAGGGTTACCTGTTGATCTGATACCCGAGGTGGCTACTGAAAGGCAGACAGCGGGTTACGGCGGACAAGGGCCAAAGGCAGCGCGAGATTTCGTCACGCTACTCAAAATGGCACGTAATTTAAAACATGAATTGTTTATTTCTGGAATTTTCCATGTAATATTTTCAGACCACAGTTGACTGCAGGTAACTGAAACCATGAAAAGTGAAACCGTGGGTAAGGCAGAACCACTTACTATATTTCCTTTGACTTCTCCTCAGTCCCAGAAAGTAGCATAAACAGAGCTCAGTATTTTTTTTTAATTAATGAAAGTTATTCCCTAATATTAACCTAAATCTTACTCGTATGAAGGTCAATATTCCGTCGTTTCCTTTAGTGTCAGTATGGCACCAGCAGCTGAAGCACCATCATATTTCGTCACGTCACCCCATAACAATCTACCTTTACTCGGCAATTGCTCCAACAGCATGTATTTAGTCTGCTCCAGGTAGTCTTTTAGAGACTTATGTTTTACCTGAACTTGGACTTGTCCTCTAGGTGTTGCTGTAAATATGTTAGACCCTTGTCTTCCCTAATTGATAAAAAGCTTCTCATGGGCAAATACCATGTCTTTTTGTTTCGGATCCCCTGTGTTAACCAGCATAGTGATGAATAAACAGCATGTTTCTAATAAATGCTTCTTCCCGTGTTTGCATACTACCATCATCTCTCATGAGGATGTGTGATTTTTCTCTAGAAGAGTGGAGCTTGGCATCCTTCTATATGCTGAGGCTGCTACTATTTCACTGTGTGCCTTTGGAAAAATTGCTGCCCAGCCCTGGGCCCCTGTTTTGCCATCTGTAGCATGGGCATCGTTTGAATGAGAAAAATCTCAGCAGTGCTTCCCACTCCTGAATCATATGTTCAATATGCTTACTAGAAGTCCTCAGTTATACATTCAATAGTTTCAATATTCAATCATTTTTGCCTTACATTAATGATGTGGTAACTAAAAACTCTTACCGCCTTCCTAAATTCATTTTTATTAACCCGGGCCAGTTTTCACTTCTTTGTGGCAAATAAATATGTAATATCTTTCACTCAACTTGAGATACTTTTGTATCCTTATCATACTTTCAAATTGCAAAAATATTTTCTCATGTCTAAAATTCTTTCCTTCAAAGGACAATCTGCTCTCCTGAATTCCCTTCTTAGACACATCCTATAGCAACTTTCCCACGTCATTATGCTTGTGTTTGCATTTTTCTTTTCTGCTAGTTTTTTTCTTTAGAAAAAACTGAGACAGAAATAAGACTTGGACATTAAATGCTGTCGTATTCCAAAAGAAATGGAGCCTTTTCTCATTAACTGATAGAAAAACAAGCATAAAATTTGATAAGGAATAAAATAATTGAGAGAAACTGGAAGTTTTCCAAAATTTTCATCCAGAGAAACCATTTAAACAGACTATTTTATTTTTTTAACAGCACCTTACCTTTATATATAGTCTTGAAAGTACCTAAACTAGCATGTTAATTTCCAAATGTTATTAGATAACATTCATACAGTTAATAATAGATCTTGTTGCCATGGAACCTTAACTGAATTTTCTAGCTCTGAGAGTTGATTTTTCAGCAATTAAGCCCTTAGCACTAATGTTTCATTAACAGATTTTTTATATGAATGTAATTATTTGAATGAGGATACTGAAAACATTTCCTAGTTTGCAAATCATACTCAAATTGGAAGAAAAGCAAATGATGAAGGAACTGTAATCAAAACCTTAAAGACACATATTATTCAGGTGACTGAATCAATATAAGGCAAAGTATATTCTCACATTAAGGATACTCGGGCATAAAAAAGTACATTCAGGATCTTCCTACTCTCTGATCTATCACCATCTCTATACCTAGCCTTGACCAACTCCCCCACTGAACACACACTCCATAAGAATAGTAAGAAATAGAAGTGATCAGGAGAGAAAGGAAAAACTCTTGAAATTATTGGCCCCAGGCAAAGTAGAACTAGGAGATTATTAGTGGTTTAATAATCTGCCAATGCCAAGACTATAAGTCAACCGAAGTAATCCTATTTATAGCCAAGATACTCATTATAGTACAACTGCACTTGAACCAGCAGTATTGATCATTCTCTTCCTGTTCCGGACCACTGCTTCAGAGTAGTACTTACTAATTAAAATGTGATCGCTAGCCCAAGTATTGAAATAGATGGAGAAATACAAAGTTTTCACATTTGGATTATTCTCACTGAATGGAAAATCAGAAATGCATTATCATAACTCATACCTACAAAGAAAAAGAAGACAAATCCTGGGGCATAATAACAGAGGATGCGCCATCTTGGGTTGGCAGTAACTAGGGAATTTGGAGGAAATGGTCAACTCGTGTGGTTCTGGAGGCAAGAGCAGCAGCCTAGCAGGGAAATGGCAAAGGATGAAGTCTTTTACACAGAAGCCTCAGATTTAGATTTAGAGAGTCTTTCTGTACAAACATGGGTTCTGAATTCCAAGTTGTCACGTGGTTAGTGAGAAGCAGAACTGTTATGTGAACTCAATTCAGCTGTTTTAACCAAGAATCATATCTCAAAAATTTTTTTAAGGGATAAGGCAAGGGAGTATTTGCAATTAGTAAGTAATCAGTTTGAATCCTATTTGAGTGGCCTGAAACCTGCTATTAAATTTCTGTGAGTTTCAGTTTTCTAATTCATGTAATTAATGTGAAGAATAAAGGATATGACATAGTGTCTAACACAGTAAAGCAGGTACTTGATAAATAGGATTATTATAATTAGTATTATTAGTGAGAAAATGTTTTCCATTTACCCCACCTCATTACTTGCTTATTGATGGAAGAGTTTCCTAATTGCAGTTTCTAATTTTTTTTATTTTTTGCAGTATGCGGGCCTCTCACTGTTGTGGCCTCTCCCCTTGCGGAGCACAGGCTCCGGACGCGCAGGCTCAGCGGCCATGGCTCACGGGCCCAGCCGCTCCGCGGCATGTGGGATCTTCCCAGACCGGGGCACAAACCCGTGTCCCCTGCATCAGCAGGCGGACTCTCAACCACTGCGCCACCAGGGAAGCCCTGCAGTTTCTAATTTTTTATGTATAATTTACTTCATGGTAGTTGCATCTGCAAACCAAATCTAAAGTGATGATGGCAAACATATAGAAATAATAATGCATTGAAGGAAATAAACAGAAAATAAAAGATATTGCTCCCATAATTAAAATGTATTTGTAGTCTGGCTGGGGAGATAAAACATGAGCACTGATAGGAAATGGTTTACCATTTAACATCATTAATCAGATTATCCAAAATATTGTGAATGCTTAGTAAGTGTTCACAAGCACCCTGGTCATAGTTTAGGCTGGTTTAAAGTATTAACTCATTTATTACTTACAACAACTCTATAAATTAAGGACTATTATTATTCCTATGACTATTATTGTTCATCATTTCACAGATGAAACTGACATCAGGACCTTAAGTTAGTTCTCCAAAGTCACACAGGTAATAAGTGGCAATGGCAGGATTCGAATCGGTCTCTAAAGGCTATGCTCTTAAACACTTCACTATACTGCCTCTCGTGTCAATCAATCAAGTACAGAAAAAATTCCTAAAGGGCTGTGGATTGAAAACTAAACAATTTTAAACAACAAAGAAAGACTGAACAATATACAAAGATAATAAATGCCTCTAAAGTAATGGGATAAAACTCAATGTTTTATTCATTAAAAGTGTGGATCATGTTGAAAAGGCCAAGATATCTGAGGATATTCAGCGGTATCTGAATATACTATTTCAATCTCCATTTATCAGAGGCCTTTCTTGAGGAAGGACTATTTTTGCAAGAAAATATGCTGGTCATATTGGAACAATATATTTGAAAGCCACATTTTCTATCCCAATAATCATAATGAAAGTCTTTTTGTATGTTACAAATATTTCTGATAAACAATATGCAATTTATATTGAATGATTTTTCAACTTTGCCCAAATTTCATTTTTAATGGTTGCTCATGTTCTGCCACAAACACTTCTCAGATAAACTTCTTTTAGTTGTGGGAACACTTTCTTGGCTACATTATTTCTCCATTGTCCTGTCCATTCAAACAGGTTACAATAAAATCCCATTATGTGATTTTTCATGGAATTGAGAAAACATCATAAGGAGGAAAATGATAAAAGCAAGATGTATTACTCCATGGAGACTTTCCTCAGAAGCTCGCTCTGTAGTAGACAGCTGTGCACTCACATCTGTTTCAGGACAACATGGAGGCAGTAAGGGATCACATGCAGCGTTCTTGATTTTGTTACGGGGTTCCCCACCCCGAAATGCTCTCCTTACATGGGGTGTAATGTGAGAGAACCACCTGAGGCTGAGATGAGAAGCAGAAGTAATCATGGCAAGTGTGCCTCACTTATTTGAGACTCACATCACTGATTGTCCCAGCTCTATATTTTCTAGTGTTCTCCAGATAGGTTTCCTAGCTCAATGCTACTCAAAGTTTGGTTCATGGAAAGCAGAACCAGCATCAGCAACTCCTGGGAACTTGTTAGAAATGCAGAACCTCAAGCCCCACCCTAGACCTACTGAATTGAGATCGGCATTGCAACAAGATCCCATGGTGATTCCTGAGCACATTTAAGCAGCACTGCTCTAGAGATAGTAAGATGCCCAGTGGAAGAAAATATTTTCTTTCTCTCTGAGATAGTTGAGAGGGGACATATGAAAAGATCTTGACCCACACACAGTGAAAAATGAAAGGATGAAATTAAGAAAAAAATTTTAAAGTACAAAACCAGACATATTTACCAAGCATTGACATCGATTACCTATGAGCCTCAATCAACCCGGTTTCTTCCCTCAGTTTGTTGGGAGGAAATATCAGACTGATGGAAAGCAATACTAGCTCAGCTGTAGAAGATTCTCAAACTTTATTATCATCAGAAGCAGTACTATTATAAGATAACACTTATTCACTGTGTACTATATACCAGGCAACTTCTTAGATACTTTCCATACTTTTCACTTTAATCCACACATGACTTTGGAACCTGAGTTCATAACCAGTTACTGCCTTTTTGATCTTTTCTCTACTTGTGACTCTAGGATGCCTTTTCTGGCACAATGTGAATGTACTTTTATTCCATATCTACCCAGAGTAAGAAAGATATTTTCCCATAGACTCAAAAACTTTATCCAAGGCTTCCTCTGCCTCTATGTTCTCCAGAGATACCTAACCTCACTTCTGGAGGGGTCCCTGACTCTGATCCTCTTCTGCTTCCCCACACATATCCTGAATACTCATTTTCTCTGTCTCCTGGTTTAACTGGAGGATGTTGACTTAGCAATTGTTATGTTTGTTTTACTCTTTGTAAAGCTCAACGTTTTAATCTGTCTTTCTGGGCGACACTTTTCTCCTAATCCTTTTATCAGCCATGCAGTTTTTCATTCTAAACTCTGTAAGGACAGAAGCTCTATTTGGTTCTCCACTACATTCCCAGAGTTTAGAACAGTGCCTAACCTGTAATAAGCACTCAGAAACATTTGCTGACTGAACAAATAAATCTCAGTGAGAGCAATTTCTGTGGAATGCATATCCGTTGGAGCTCTTCTCTATCTACACCCATTCCCTAGATTATTACATCCAGTCCCACAGTTTAAATACTATGTATCCACTCCTCAAACTGTAACTTCAATCATGACTATACCCTGAACTCATGTATCCAACTACTTACTCCTAATGGCCACTTGGTAACAGTACAGACATCTCAAATTTAACATGTTCAAAATCTGTCCCTTGATTTGCGTCCCAAACCTTCCCCACCTTTATAACCCCACCTCTATAAATGGCATCACTACTTACCCAGTTACTCAGACCAAAAACCTTGGTGCCCTCCCTGGTTCCTCTCTCCCTGCCATCGCATGGCCAATCAATCAGCAAATTGTATCAAGTTTACCTTCAAAACATCTGAATCTAGTCAGTCCTCACCACACCCACTCTCATCCACCCACTCTCATCCATACCACCATTAGCCTGCACCTAGACTATGGCAATAACCTCTTAACTGACCTCACTGTTTCAATTCTTGCCTCCCTAAAGTCTCTTCCTACCCAGCAACCAGGGTAATCTTTTTAAAACATAAATCAGATCACCTAACTCCTCTGCTCAAAGACCTCCAATGGCTTTCCATCAAACTTGAAGTGAATTCCCCACCATGGCCTACAGGGTCCCACACAAACTGCCCCTGCCTCCTTCAAAATCACTCAGCTCCAACCTCACCGGCTTGTTTCTGTTCTTCTAACACTCCAAGCTTAACACCACCCCAGGGCATATTCATTTATTGATCAATCTGTTTGCAGTGCTGGTCCCTTCCCTGCTAGGCTCTGCATGGCTGCCTCCTGCACTTCATTCATGTCTCTGTTCAAGTGTCACCTCCTCAGGAAGAAGGTCCCTGATGACCATGATAGCCAAAATAACACTCCAACTGCACTATACCATTCTTTATCCCCTTGTCTTGGTTTATTTTCTTTATAACATTTATCCCTAGCTAACACATTATACATGTTATTTGTTTATTCATTTATTGTTTGTCTTTCCATTAGAACGCAAGTTCCATGAAAGCAGGAACTTGGTAGATCTTGCTTACTGTTGTATCCCTGGTGCCTAGAACACTATCTGGCACATGGAAGGCACGCCAAAAATATCTGGTAACTGAATGAATACTGGCGGACACCACCTTTGTCTTTGAAACCTTCCTCATTCTAGTATTCTCTTTTCAAGCCAACTAAGTATGTGCCCTTTTCCTCTTTCATAAAGCCTGACATCTCTTGTGGTCTTTCCACAAAGATTCACTTTCTCTTTGAACAAGTGTATGTACTTCTTGGTTTATTTACAAAGCATACATAATTATCATACTCCAATCCCAATAAATGCTTAATCCTCCCTTCGAGTCCCATTTTTATTCCTGAATTCCTGGGGTCTAGATTCTATTATGTTACCCTTATCAGTCAAGTGCGCTTAACATCACATCTATTGGCACCCACTCCTCCACCACTTCTGAAGCTGAACGTGTCCTACCTGGGCTTTTGTACCCTGGTCATGACTATGGAAAAATCTACCAGTCTGAAATCCTTATAGGACTTTCTACAATAAAGAAATGTGTGTGTGTGTGTGTGTGTGTGTGTGTGTGTGTGTGTGTGTGT
>NW_020172450.1:942855-971440 GCF_003031525.2 Neophocaena asiaeorientalis asiaeorientalis | reverse complement strand
AACCACTGTGCCACTAGGGAAGCCCGTGATTCCAACTTTTTAGGACAGCCCTAATTTCAGAGAATTTTATTATTTCCAATAATGGTAATTTATTAAAGGATATACGACATATATATCTTTTGAGATTGTCACCATGAATGCATTCACATATTAAAAAAAAATCTTTGGTCAGACCATGTGTCCCAATTTAAGGCTCAGAAAATAGGTCACTCTGGCCATGGTCCTTTTGCTCTGTTAGCCTAGATTCTGGATCCCCACAGACTTCAGAAATAGCTCCCTGGAGTAGTCTCTGCCTTGTCATCTTGTCACTAATTTTCACTAGGAGGGTGGAAGTGAAGGAGGGGATTCTCAAGTCCATCAGTAAGGCCATAAGAGTTTGCCTTTCCTACAGTATGTTCCCTGCTATTTTAGTTGGGTGTGAAAACAACATAAAGGACATGAGGGGCTTCCCTGGTGGCGCAGTGGTTGAGAGTCCGCCTGCCGATGCAGGGGACACGGGTTCGTGCCCCGCTCCGGGAAGATCCCACATGCCGCGGAGCGGCTGGGCCCGTGAGCCATGGCTGCTGAGCCTGCGCGTCTGGAGCCTGTGCTCCACAACGGGAGAGGCCACAGCAGTGAGAGGCCCGCGTAACGGAAAAAAAAAAAAAAAGGACATGAGGATCGTAATTCAAAAAGTTGAAGATGTTTTCACAGCCTTGCATCCCCCTTTATCTTACCTTTCCCGTCTCTTCCCAGTTACGTATGTCCTCTCTTCTCCAGGCGCACATGCCCTATTACTCCCTGGCTACCAGGGGCTTTGATTTGTCACACCTCGGCCAGCCGGCCAGCCAGTGAGCCATCCATCCATCCATCTATTCAACAAATCTTTGTGTACTACTACCTGCTGGGAACTGTGCTAGGTGCTGGGGATAGAGAAATGGAAGAAATGGATGAAGTCTCTAAGAGCTACTTGCTCAGAACATTTCCTGAGAGCTACTTCTTTCCTTTTTAACTTAAGTACTTAGACTGGCAGCTCAGCTGATATTCTGTCCTTCTGGTAGCATTAGCTGTTAATGATAACAATAAAGTACCTTTTCCTAAAAACCTCAGTGTTTTCTTTAGACATTCATTGTCTCCTGCAGTCCCTAATACACAATAGTAGTAACAATAGCTACCATTTTAACCGCCTGCTATATCTCAGGCAATGAACTAAGTGTTTTATATATATTTTATCTTTTATTCCATAACAAACTAAGGCTCAGAGAGGTTAAGCCATTTGCCTAAAGTCACTACCTAGCTGGTAGAAAAGCTAGGTATATCTGACCCCAAATTCTATGGTCATCATTCTGTTTCATGATAGATTAAGTGTCTTAACCCAAAGCACAGTCATTTTCAATGGCAGAGGGTTGTCTGGGAGACCTACACGGTATCTCCCCCTTCATACTAGGGAGACAGTAGAGGACAAATTTGAAATATGGGTGAACAACCAGAAAGAGTAGCGACCCAGCAGTAAGGAAAAGAGAGTTTCAGGAAAGTGAATGATCAACCTTTTGATGTACCTACTTGGGAGCAGAAACTGAGTTCTTTACTGGGACATAGTTTCTGAAATCTTTTCAGAGTTAGGTGATCTAAGCAGGTCGCAAGTACAAGTGTAATTTGATACTACAAAACAGCAAAAGAGCAAGGTCCTGACCCAGGCCAAAAAATCCAACTGGAAACAGTGAATAGCACCTGTGTATAGTTTTGGAAATTCTATAAAGTTTCCTTGATTCAAATATCAATCTTTTAATTTGATAAGGCTCAGGGATGAAAAGTGCAGGGTGAGAAAAAGTTACCTACTCAAATGACAACTCAAATCATGTAAGCCACATGGTTGTAAATGCCTGCACATTATTCTAATGGGTGTACTATAATTTTCTTTTAATATTTCCATCTTGTAGGTATTTAGATTTTCCCCAGTCTTTCACCACTGGTAATAATAATAAAATGACTGACCTTGCAAATATCTGTCCACATCCTGATCATTTTCTCTTGATTGTTTTCTAGGTACAAGATTCCTGGATTAAAGCTTAATAGCTTTGTAAAGTTCTTTGTACATATTACCGTTTGCTTTCCAGAAAAAATATATTAATTTACACTCTTCTAGAAGTACAGGAGATTGCCTGTCTCACAGTACCTTCACAAGAACTTCACAAGAACTAATCTCTGTGAATATCATTGGCAAAAAAAAAAAAAATCTGCTTTTCCAAATGTTTATTGTCCATGTGCATTTCTTTGCATTTCCTACTCAGATCTTTGCCTTTTTCCTACAGGGGTGTTCACCTTTTTCTTAATGATTTATGAGAGATATTTATATATTATTAGGCCTTTGTTATATACATTGCATATATTTTGCATGTTTATGATTTGCCTTTTCATTTTGTTAATTATGTTTTTTAAGAAAAAATATTGGTTGTTATAGATTTAAACCCATCAACCTTTTCTTCTGGGATTTCTTCTCATCATAAAGTTAGTTAATAGCCAACTGTATTTGTTTTTATTTTTAAACTTTTAAAACATTTAACTCAAATGTTTCAAAAATTTATTTAGGCATATAGTGTGAAGTGAGGCTCTAACCTGAGATTCTACAGTAAATTCCCTCACCTCTCAAACAGCCAATTTTCAAAGAACTATTTATTGAATTATTCTTTTCCCCATTTTTCATGTTTTTATTATAAAAATAATACTTTTTCAAGGCTATCTGGTTCATTTTATTCACCTTTCCATTCTTACAACCTTACCACGCTAATAATTATAACTCTGTGATACATTTTAATATCTTTTATTGATGTTTTTAAAACACATTTTAACTATTAAAATCTGCTTATTCTTCCAAAATGAACTTTAGAAACTTTGTCCAAAAAGTAAACAGAAATTTTTGTTGAATTTATATGAAACTTACAAATTAATTTTTAATTTCCTATACTTGCAAACCTATAAATTAAATTGGAAAAACTTACATATTTTAGATATTCAGATATCCTAGCCAAGAACATGATGCATCTTTCCATTTAATCAAATTTTACTTTAGTTTCTCCAGAAATTTCGGTAATTTTGAAGAAAATATAGGCCTTATAGTTTTCTTGTTAAAACTGTCCTTAGAATTTGAAGATATTTATTTTTAAGTATTGCCAATAAACTCTTTTTTCATATTTATAATTTCTAACTGGTTATTGTGGCTACATCAACAGAGAAATATAGCACAGCCCATAGGGACTACATTAATAGGCATTAAAAAAAAAAAAGGAAGACGAAACACTGTCATTTCAGAAACATTCTCTGCTGGAAGTTGCCTTCTGTAGAATCAAAGAGTTATGATATTACACATCACCCCTCAAACTCAGAGAATTTAAGGCCATGTTCTCATTCCACAGTCATCATTCTCAGATGAGAGAGAAACCATTTATCAAGACACAGGAAGAAAGTAGCTATCCACAAGTCAAAGCACTGGGACAAAAACAATGATTCTGATTAAATTTTCAAAGGAAATTTTCACAGTTTGCAATTGTGTTTGGCAAGTTTAAATCCCAAATGAAATTTTAGAGATGTTATATGCCCTTGAAAAGCAAGTTTACAATGAAAATGCTGACAGACCTTATGAGAGAAGACTGTAGTATCGTGAGCACCTCTAATGTCACTTATGTGTAAGTGGCAATCTCTGTATACATAGGCAGTATATGTAAACTGATAAGTTTTTTTTTTTTTCTGAAAATCATTTTCTTATTTATCATATCTAGTGTCCATTGTCTCCCTTAAAGTTACTATTAGGACATAATCAATCTACATAGCCTTTCAATTATTTAGACAATATATAGTATTTTCAATATTTTATACTGAAAAATGTCTTCTTCTAACTCATTAATTATAACTAATGCCTATGATGTCTGGGCACAAACATATCAACTACTTTTTTCTAAAGACTAAGGTTGATTCAGTGAATCTAAAATCCACGGAAGGCTTTGTAAATTTATGAAAGTCATCACCCACAAATTCCAGTTTAGTAGTATAGAAAACAGTTTAATTTTTTGGGAGATCAATATAAAGCATGAGAAGAATTCTTATTAACTGCAATCTGAAGTCACAGATGAGAGACTAGTAAAGGCTTAAGTCATCCCACTTTTCTAAACTATTAATCAGCTTGTTCTGGTCATCTGTGATCATCTAACAGCTTCACAAAAATCAGTAAGATTAAAAGCAAAGAGCTGAATGTACAAAATGAAATGGAAATGAAAAACAGGAGCATCCCATTGTTCCAAAAAATAAGTAAATGCTTAAAAAAAAAAATAACCGACATTGATGGGAGTATGTCAGAGGGTCACAGGAACCAAGTGAAAGATATCCTAAGTTGGAACAATTTGAGCAACAAAAAAAATAGTATTGTACTATAACCCAAAGTATAAAATAAATATCCAAGAGTCCCTACTGATATAAATAAATGATTGAATAAATAAATGAATGGGGGAGAAGAGACAAATATCCTGTGCAGTGTTGCAAATAACTTGTATAGATATTCTACCTTCAAGGAGGTAGACTCTAACTCTACTCATTACGTGTGGGCTGCACTTAATGATTTCTTTCCAGAGAGTATACTATAGAAAGGAGGAAAAAGAGTAAGTTTACAGTGGAGAACCCTAACAAACACTATCCCAGTAAGGTGATGCAAGGCCAATATCAACAATAATTCTTGTCGATAATATGTACCTGTGATAATTTGTGAAGAAGATTTTATTTGCCTCTGTGGTCTTCCTACCAAACACCCATGACCCCAGTCTAATCATGAGGAAAACATAATACACATTCCAATAGAAGGCCATTCTACAAAATGTCTGACCTATACTCCTCAAAACTGTCCAAATCATCAAAAAACAAAAAATCGAAGAAACTGTCAGAGCTAAGAGGAATATAGGGAGACATGACAAGTAACTCTAATGTGGTAACCTGGATGGGATCCTGGAACAGAAAAAAGACATCAGGTAAAAACTAAGGAAATCTGAATAAACTATGGGCTTTAGTTAATGAATCAATGTAAATTTCACTAATTGTAACAAATGTACCATAATAATGCAAGACGTTAATAAGAGGGGAAATTCTGTGTGTGTGTGAGGCGGGGTATAATGGCAAATCTCTGTACTATCTGCTTAATTTTTCTGTAAACCTAAAACTATTCTAAACATAGCCTATTAATTTTTTTACTTCATTTTGTAAAACAGCAGTGGTCAGAAAAATTAGGAGATTATAGTGAAGAAAGAGGAAAAAACTGAACTCCTGGACCTCTTGGAGGAAAATGGGTATAAAGACAACACCAGACAAGCTTTTCCTAACATCAAATCCACTTCATCTAAATGTCAATGTCATAACATAGCTCATTACAGTAGGATAAATTACAATATGAATAAATTCATATATCATGAGTCAAATCATAGCTTCAAAAATCCCTATACACAGTAAAATCTTGATATAAAACAGTTCTCCCCCATCACCAGTGACGTAAAGAGGGCTCACTGTATTCCAAATTAGCCCAAAGACTGTTCACTTTCCTAAATGGGATGCCAAAAAAGGGATAAGAGAGCTGAATAGAGGTTTGTCCTAGAATGTATGATATCAAGCATGCATTCTAACCATAGGATCTTAGACCTCAAAGGACCTCAAAAAGATCATCTGGTCCAAGTTTATTATTGTCTGTAACATTGTACTGGGGTGTTGATCTTTTATAAAGATCTCCAGAGAAGGTTCATAAATTATCAGGGTCATCCTCACAGTTAAAAATCCCTCTGTTATGGTTTTAGCAATTACTTTGTAAGACCCTATTTTGTCAAACTTTTCTTGGAGTTACCTGCACTAAGATACTTTTAAGACTGTTGGCTCTAAGATTATTGATTAGTACCACCTAACTTTAATCACCCTTATAAATGACTGGTAACTAAATTCCAAAAAACTACTTAAAAATTTAAAAGCAAGAGGAATGCATCATTTCAAACTAGTATATGAGAATATGACATCCACATAGGGCATGATGAACATTTTTCTGAGTACTCTGTGGTTTGGCACACAGTAGGTACTCTTAATCTGACTGTTGAATTAATGAATAAATAGGGCAGTCTCTCAACACATTTGGTTTAGAAGCTCATAATTTAAACTCATGTTATGCCTCTTAGTGGGCGGTTAGATCTATTTAGAGTCTTTTGAGACAGAAGTCAATAAAAATATTAGGCATGCTGTATGGGATAAAGCCAAATGGGAGGAGTCCGATGATGGTAGCAGGTGAGGAAGGGAGTAAGTTGAACCATCCTTCTTTTGGTGTTTCTACCATGGAGAAGCACAAGGAAGGACATTCAGAAACACCACAGTCAAGCGGTAGACATGACCCTTTGGGAAAGTATTTCTGGAGAGAAATGAAAGATACGGACTTCCTATATCCATCTAAGAGGACTACAGGAAGTGCCAGATAGAAAATCTAGAAGTGTGTTGGAAGTCATGGGATGGAGAGGGGACCCATCATTGTCGGCCATTCTGCCTCCCTGTTTCTCTTTCTATCCCTGCACCCCTACTCCCCCACCACCAACACAAAAGACTCAGCTTGTGTACGGCTTTAGCAATCCCATAACTATCTCTGCCACCATCCATATCATCTCCAACTTTGACTTTGCCAATTTTGTTGTAATGCTGTTTATCTTTTCAAGTGTCTGGAGTTTGAGGCTTCAAGTTATGCTTGACTATCCAAAATGAAACCTGTTCTGTTCGCTTGTATTTCTTCTACTTGCTCATTCAATAATATGGAGTATCTAATGCACGTCAGGCACTCTGCTAGAAAACTGAGAAACAAACATGATTAGGACTCGATGCTCACCAGGCTAGTAAGGATAGAAAGGCATGTAAACACATAATCGAAGGCAATGTGGAGACCCTGCACAGAAATATGCAAACGGGGCCATGGAAATGTATAGAAATTGAATGCTGCCTAGAGGTGGTCTTGAAAAGGCTTCACGTGGAGGCAATATTTCAACGCGGTCTTGTAGGATGAGTAGGAACTTACTATGTCCAGAAGATGGGTAAGACATTGTAGGAAAAGAATAGAGATAGCTTCATGAGCAAAGCACAGAGATATAAAATTACCACTCGAGTGGCAAATCGCTCTGGCAACACTGAAGAGAATGGATCGGTGGGCTGGGGGACAAGACCAGAGACAATGTTAGTTATAAGATGACAGATGATGACAGTCTGAATTATCAGATTGTAGCAAGAAAGTAGAAAGCAAAAGGACAAATGAGCAAATACTGGCAAAACAGGTTTGTTACTCAAAAACAGGGAAAGAGGGAAAATGCTTTGAGCATATTTTTAAGCCTATTTTGAAGCCTATTTTGAAGATAGAGGTGAGGAAAGTTGAGGGCGTTCATGCTTGACAACCTCCATTTTCTTGGTGAAATTAGAAGGCCTAATCATCTACTGTGAGGCAGACACGGCTGGAGACAGCTATTGAAAGGAATGGAAAAAGAAGCTTGTCTTATAAAAGAAATGCAGAGAGCTCAGCTAAGTTGGGAAGTGTTAAATGGTTGTATAGTCAACTCACAGGAGACCAGGTAGGTTAAGTGTGTTAAGTAAATGACACAGGGTGTCAGGAGAATTGATCCATGGGGGAGCATAAAGACAGGTGGCCAGAAACCTGCTCCAGAGCAGACAGAATACCAAGAAGGCCATCTAGGGGTCAGGAGGGCTAGCCCAATGTTCATTCACAATAAAGAGACCTAAGATCCAAATCTATCAGCTAGGGAACATAGGAAAGAAGAGAAAGTGTTTCCTTTGCATCTAATGTGGACCTATAATTCAAACCATGAGTCGTATTTCTAAGGGGAGAAATGGATGATTTTGTGGTAATTAGAAAAAAGGATTGTTAAAAGTTTTTTTTTTACCATTATTTTCCAAAGTGATGTTTTGAATAGAAAGATATCCACATGAAAGTAGGAAAAGAAAATGTCCAAATAATCCCTACCAACGGCAGAAATCTTGTCCCACCCTTGTACATAAATTCTTTCAATCAAAGCACACATCAAATGAAACTCTCTAGAATGTGACAACTCAAACAATCTACCAAACAAACACATGCCTTGCTTAAATAGCTTATCAATCTAAGGATCCCAACAGACGGAAGCTATTCAATCAAGAAAACAAAGCAGGGGGCAGAGTCAAGATGGCGGACTAGGAGGACGTGGAATTCGCATCTCCACACAACTAGTGCACCTATCAGGCATCAGTGGGAGACCACGGACAACTAAAGGGATGGGAGGAACCCCCAGTGACCGGGTAGGATGTGGGCCATGGGGGAAGTGAAGGGGGAGGAGAAGTGGAGGTGGGATGGGACTGGGCCCCTGAGGGTGGCTGGGGGAGGGGACGGGATCCCACGCCAGAAGGGGGAAATTGGGGGAACACTGGGAGGGAAGAGGATCAAAAGGGAGTGTGGCCAGTTTTCCCCTGCCCATTTGGACCCCCAGGAACCTGCTGAGATCTGGGGCCTGATCCTCTGCCCACCGAGGCCCCCTCCAATGGAGCGGGTCCTGAGGGAGCGGGAGGGACTATTCATTGTTCTTGATTCATTTTTATTTCTCCTAATAAATCTTTTATTATTCTAATTTTATTTTATTCTTTATACGTTCTTATTGTTCTTTCCTTTTGGCTTGTTCCCCACACCCCCTATTTTTTTTTTCTTTTCTCTGTTGTGGTTTTATTTTAACTTGTTGCAGGTGTTTTAATTATAATTTTGTTTTTTCCAACTATATTTTTATCTTTCTAATTTTATTTTGTTTTTTATTCTTTGATATTGTACTGCTCTTTTTTTTCTTTTTTTGCCATGCCACGCAGCTGGCGGGATCTTGGTTCCCAGGCCGGAGGTTGACCCGAGCTCCTGTGGTGGGAGCTCCGAGTCCAAACCACTGAATAACAGAGAACCTCAGACCCCAGGGACTATTAATTGGAGTGAGGCCTCCTGGAGGTCTTAACTCAGCACAAAGACCCAGCTCTATCCAACTGCGTGCAAACTCCAGTGCTGGATGCCTCAGGCCAAACAACCAGTAAGAAAGGAATACAGCCCCCCCCATCAAAAAAAAAAAAAAAGAAACAACAAAAAAACACGTTACAGACGAAGGAGCAAGGTAAAACCCTACAAGACCAAATAAATGAAGACAAAATAGGCTACCTACCTAAAAAAGAATTCAGAGTAATGATAGTAAAGATGGTCCAAAATCTCGGAAACAGAATGGAGAAAGTACAAGAAACATTTAACAAGGATCTAGAAGAACTAAAGAGCAATCAAACAGAGACGAACAACACAATAACTGAACTTAAAAATACTCTAGAAGGAATCAATAGCAGAATAACCGAGACAGAAGAACAGATAAGTTACCTGGAATAGAAAATGGTGGAAATAACTGCCAGGGAGCAGAATAAAGAAAAAAGAATGAAAAGAACTGAGGACAGTCTCAGAGACCTCTGGGACAGCATCAAACGCACCAACATTTGAATTATAGGGGTCCCAGAAGAAGAAGAAGAACAGAGAAAGGGTCTGAGAAAATATTTATAGAGACTATAGTCGAAAACTTCCCTAACATGGGAAAGGAAACAGTCAGTCAACTCCAGGAAGGGCAGAGAGTCCCACAAAGGATAAATCCAAAGAGAAACAAGCCAAGACACATATTAATCAAACTATCAAAAGTTAAATACAAAGACAAAATATAAAAAGCAACAAGGGAAAAGCAACAAATAACATACAAGGGAATCCCCCATAAGGTTAACAGCTGAACTCTCAGCAGAAACTCTGCAAGCCAGAAGGGAGTGGCAGGACATATTTAAAGTGATGAAAGGGAAAAACCTACAGCCAAGATTACTCTACCCAGCAAAGATCTCATTCAGATTTGATGGAGAAATTAAAACCTTTACAGACAAGCAAAAGCTAAGATAATTCAGCACCACCAAACCAGCTTTACAACAAACGCTACAGGAACTTCTCTAGGCAAGAAACACAAGAGAAGGAAAAGACCTACAAAAACAATCCCAAAACAAGAAAATGGTAATCATATTGATAATTACCTTAAATTAAAATGGATTAAATACTCCAACCAAAAGACACAGACCGGCTGAATGGATACAAAAACAAGACCCATATATATGCTGTCTACAAGAGACCCACTTCAGACCTAGGGACACATACAGACAGAAAGTGAGGGGATGGAAAAAGATATTCCATGCAAATGGAAATCAAAAGAAAGCTGGAGTAGCAATTCTCATATCAGACAAAATAGACTTTAAAATAAAGACTATTACAAGAGACAAACAAGGACACTACATAATGATCAAGGGATCAATCCAAGAAGAAGATATAACAGTTGTACGCACCCAACATAGGAGCACCTCTATACATAAGGCAAATGCTAACACCCATAAAAGGGGAAATCGACAGTAACACAATCAGAGTAGGGGACTTTAACACCCCACTTTGACCAATGGACAGATCATCCAAAAATGAAGATAAATAAGGAAACACACGCTTTAAAAGACACATTAAACAAGATGGAATTCATTGATATTTATAGGACATTCCATCCAAAAACAACAGAATACACTTTCTTCTCAAGTGCTCATGGAACATTCTCCAGGATAGACCATATCTTCGGTCACAAATTAAGCCTTGGTAAATTTAAGAAAATTGAAATCATATCAATTATCTTTTCTGACCACAATGCTATGAGACTAGATATCATTAACAGGAAAAAAAACTGTAAAAAATACAAACACAAGGATGCTAAACAATACATTACTAAATAACGAAGATATCACTGAAGAAATCAAAGGGGAAATCAAAAAATAGCAAGAAATAAATGACAATGAAAACACGACAACCCAAAACCTATGGGATGCAGCAAAAGCAATTCTAAGAGGTAAGTTTACACCAATACAATCCTACCTCAAGAAACAAGAAACACCTCAAATAAACAACCTAACCTGATACCCAAAGTGATTAGAGAAAGAAGAATTTCACAGTATTAGAACAAAAAATTTCACAATTTGTATGGAAGCACAAAAGACCCCGAATACCCAGAGCAATCTTGAGAAAGCAAAATGGAGCTGGAGGAATCAGGTTCCCATATGCAGACTCTACTAAAAAGCTACAGTACTAAAGACTGTATGGTACTGGTACGAAAAAAGAAATACAGGTCAATGGAACAAGATAGAAAGCCCAGAGATAAACCCATGCACATATGGTCACCTTATCTTTGATAAAGAAAGCAATGGAGAAAAGACAGCCTCTTCAATAAGTGGTGCTGGGAAAACTGGACAGCTACATGAAAAAGAATGAAACACTTCCTAACACCATACACAAAATAAACTCAAAATGGATTAAAGACCTAAATGTAAGGCCAGACACTATCAAACTCTTAGAGGAAAACATAGGCAGAACCCTTTATGACATAAATCACAGCAAGATCCTTTTTGACCCACCTCCTAGAGAAATGGAAATAAAAACAAAAATAAACAAATAGGACCAAATGAAACTTAAAAGCTTTTGCACAGCAAAGGAAAACATAAACAAGATGAAAAGACAGCCCTCAGAGTGGGATAAAGTATTTGCAAATGAAGCAACTGACAATGGATTAATCTCCAAAATATACAAGCAGCTCATGTAGCTCATATCAATAAAACAAAACAACCCAATCCAAAAATGGGCAGAAGACTTAAATAGACATTTCTCCCAAGAAGATATACAGATTGCCAACAAACACATGCAAAGATGCTCAACATCACTAATCTTAAAGAAATGCAAATCCATGCTACAATGAGGTATCATCTCACACCGATCAGAATGGCCATCATCAAAAAATCTAGAAACAATAAATGCTGGAGAGGGTGTGGAGAAAAGGGAACCCTCTTGCACTGTTGGTAGGAATGTAAATTGGTACAGCCACTATGGAGAACAGTATGGAGCTTCCTGAAAAAGCTGAAAATAGAACTACCATACGATCCAGCAATCTCACTACTCAGCATATACCCTGAGAAAACCATAATTCAAAAAGTCATGTACCACAATGTTCATTGCAGCTCTGTTTACAATAGCCAGGATATGGAAGCAACCTAAGTGTCCATCAACGGATGAATGGATAAAGAAGATGTGGCACATATATACAATGGAATGCTATGCAGCCATAAAAAGAAACAAAATTGAGTTATTTGTAATGAGGTGGATGGACCTAGAGTCTGTCATACAGAGTGAAGTAAGTTAGAAAGAGAAAAACAAGTACCGTATGCTGACACATATATATGGACTCTAAAAAACAAATTGTTCTGATGAACCTAGGGGCAGGACAGGAATAAAGATGCAGACGTAGAGAATGGACCTGAGGACATGTGGAAGGGGAAGGGGAAGCTGGGACAAAGTGAGAGAGTGGCACTGAGATATATACACTACCAAATGTAAAATAGATAGCTAGTGGGAAGCAGCTGCATAGCACAGGGAGATCAGCTAGGTGCTCTGTGACCACCTACAGGAGTTGGGAGGGGGGAGGGAGGCACAAGAGGGAGGGGATATGGGGATATATGTATGCATATAGCTGATTCACTTTGTTATACAGCAGAAACTAACACAACATTGTAAAGCAATTATGCTCCAAAGAAGATGTTAAAAAAAATTGAAAAATACTCAAAAAAAAAGAAAATGAAAGGGAAAGTTCAAATTAAATTTAAGTGTTTTATGCATTATAAAATTACTATTTTTGCCAATATGACTTTTCAGTTAAACGTTTGTAGACTTTATAGCAGCCAAAAAATTGCAGAACTAATTTAACGTTTCTCCCAAAACTGTTGTCAATAAAGGCAACAATAAAATATCAAAGGCACATTAAAAGTAGTCATATGAAAGACAATATTCTTCAGGAACATAAAACCCAACTGCAGATGTGATTTCAAGGAATGTAGTTGCTACGAAAACCAATTTTTGGATGAAGTTTAATTCTATGGTCTAATATGGTAGTAAGGTGCTCCAGAAAAGTAGAAATTTGTGAACCAGGGAAACTACAAGTTAATATGGGTTCTGACCCAAGTACCACCAGAAAATAACAAGGATCATATATGGAACAGAACTAAATATATGAATCACATCAAATTATAAAAACAACTAGCAAACAACACGCAGAACATTCTCTATGATTCAATGTTGTTTACTAAAAGTATTTACATGAAAGGAAATCATTTTTTGTAAGGCTTCTTCCCATATTCCTAGAGCTAGTAAGAATTATGGGGATATTATTGGAGCTTGATATTTTTAGTTATGTATTTCTTAGGTTACACCTCAGGATTCCTGCTGAACATCTTATGCCTGACTAACAACTGCAGAATCTATATACACTGCATATTCAAATGATGAAAACTACCTAGAACCTTCAGTTGGTTTTTCCCATTCCTGTGTAAACAAGAACCTTGGGATATTGTTGCTGATAAGTATATTCTATATGTAATAGGCTCTTCCCCCAGAGAACTATCTCTACTTGGAAAATTAAAGGAAAACACAAAAAACTCTGTTAACAGAGTAGGATTTCTGTAGGTCACCTATCCATTTCTGAAATATACTTGTAAGGCTGGCACAGTGGACGTTGAAATGTGACCTGGTTTGCTGCTCTTGAATCTCAAGCTATTCAAAATGTATTAGTGTAGGGCATCACCCCTCTGCAGCTCAGATCCCAGTGGGCCAGATAACAGCATGGGGAGTCACTCCCTCTAAATCCTAGAGGTAGTCATTATATACGAGATGGTTCCCTGAATTCCAGAATTCACACAGTTGTAAGAATCATACATATATTCTATCGGTCAATGTGAACCACAGGTGATTTTTACCTATAGCAAACATTGTAGGCAGGATGACTAGCTCGCTTTAAAATAGCAATCTAGTCATTTCTTTGTCTCAAAAATCATTCCTTTCTACTTATGTACCAAATTTCACCAAAATGTAGTAAAATTCACAGCACTTAAAATGTTATAGAGGGCTTCCCTGGTGGCACAGTGGTTGAGAGTCCGCCTGCCGATGCAGGGGATACGGGTTTGTGCCCCTGGTCTGGGAAGATCCCACATGCCGCGGAGTGGCTGGGCCCGTGAGCCATGGCCGCTGAGCCTGCGCATCGGGAGCCTGTGCTCCGCAATGGGAGAGGCCACAACAGTGAGAGGCCCACATACCGCAAAAAAAAAAAAATGTTATAGAGATGATGTACATCCCAAATTTTTCATTAACTTGACCAAGGTCACAAAGCAGTAACTGTTGAAATTAGGATTAAAATCCTGGGCTTTCTGACTACAAAGTCTCAGTTCTTTCTATTATAACACTAACGTGATCCTTGTATGATTTCTAGAAATATTATGGAACTCTTTTGTTATTCTGAGACTCAATTTCCAATGGGCGGGGGTGGGTGAGTGGGGGAACACCAGCTGGGTGTCCTACAATTTAACTCAATTCTGACACTATCCACCTGGAGACATAATTGAGACAGGAGCTCGATGGGCCCCAGGCTGAGCAGCTGGAGTTCATCCCCTGTGGACAGACTCCAAGATGAAGACAATAACAGGAGGCAGGAGAAGCTAAGCCCTGCCCAGATAAGAGATAAAAGACCACTTACTCCTCATTCCTGAAGTCAAGGAGACCTTCCTGACTACACACGCGCAGAAAGCCTCCCTGAACGTCAAAAAGGGAGGGGACGCCACCCAAAGTAGGTGATGTCAACCTACCCATAGGCCTCTTCACTAGAATCCATCTTGGCTAAATGATGCACACGCACACACATGGGAGGACTCTGAGATGAACCAAATATGGACTCAGAACCAGGTAAAGCAAGATGACTGACCAAAGGAAACCCGAGAGAAATGCCCCATAAAAGTGATTCAAACTACCACAAGGGCTTGACTCTCTGAGTCCACCCGAGTGTCTATCAACTTGTACCCTTTTTCCTCCTAATAAACACTTGTTTCACTACTTTCCATCTGTATGTTGAAATTCATTTCTACATAGCTGATGGGCCAGGGCCTTGTCACTGGCCACTGGTCCCTGTTGGTCTAGTGGCTAGGATTCAGTGCTCTCACTGCCACGGCCTGACTCAATCTCTGGCTGGGAACCAAAATCCTGCTTCAAGCTGCTGCAGGCCGAGGCCACCCGAGATCAGAATCAGATTCTCCACAGGTAAAAGGCTCAGTCCCACAAGACTGTCCCCCTGCCGCCCCCTCCCCCAACTTCAGAGGCAAGTTCAGGTTATTTACCTGTACTTCTGACCAACTGGTTATAAATCAGAGTATCCCATGACCACCTGCTCAGGTTTGATTAATTTGCTAGAGCGGCTCACAGAACTCAGAGAAACATTTTACTTACCATGTTACCGGTTCCTTATGAAAGGATATAGCTCAGGAACAGCCAGATGCAAGAGATGCATAGGGCAAGGTATGTGGAAAACGGCGAGGAAGGCTGCATTCCCTCTCGGAGCTCGCCATTCTCCCCAAATCTCCACGTGTTCACCAAACCAGAAGATTGCCTGTTCGGGTTTTATGGAGGCTTCGTAACGTAGTAATGTTCAGTTAGATCATTGGCTATTGTCCATTAATTCAACCTCAAGCTCCTCTCCCCTCTCCAGAGGTTGGAGGGTGGGGTGGAAATAAAAGTTCCAACCCTCAATCACTAGGTTGGCTCTACCAGCAACCAGCCCCCACCCTTAGGCTTTTTCCAAAAGCAATCATTAACATAACAAAAAACACCTTAATCTCTCTCAACACTTGAAATTCCAAGAGTTTGGGGAGCTGAGATCCAGACACCATGGATAATGGCCAAATATATATGAGAAATATATTTTGGTCATCTAAATGACCAGATATATTTTTTTCTTATAAATCACAATATCACAGAAACCAAGAGGGACCAGGTTATGCCTTTTCAGCCCTTACCATAGCACAAGTTCTCCATGAAAGTGTTCTGTATCTTCAAGGTACAGTCAGAGGCACATGAGAGTAGAAATATCTTTGCGCAAAATAGAACAAGACACTCCCTCGAGTTGGAGGAATTACCACAGGGTACCATCTCCAGGCAGAACAACTACAAAGGGCCCACAGTGAGTGGAGCGCAGACTAAATTTCAACCCAAATTCATGTCCCCTCAGTAGGGCATCCTTGTACACAAAACAAATCGCACAAGTATCTGTGAGGCCCTGCTGACTGCCTAAAATCATCTATTGGATTTGTTCTCTGGAGCTATCACTCCAGAGGACTTGGGCTGTTGGCTGGTATTTTCACCTTAGGTCCTCACGTCCTCACAGGATTGGTGATCAATAAACCTGTATATGCCAGCCACTTCAGTAAACAAAGGATGTGGCCATAAAGCCACCTGCCCCTGGTGCACCCTGAGGGAATTCAAGATGGAAAAAGACAGGATACTGGCGCTAGGTAGTTAAGGTTTATATCAAAGGAATAATTTCAATTAGCCCAGACTCTTGCCTCTTCCCATCCATAGAAAAGCACTAAAATTATTAACTTGAGATGTCTGTTTTTTGTGATTAGCAGTAATCTTTTGATGTCCAACTACATGGTTGTTGTTTTTTTTTCCAGCAAAAACTACAAATTCTGGCTCCTCCCTCACCTCATTGAACAGTTTCTCAGAGCTCTCTACATGGCTGTATCCCAGGCTTACAGTCCTCAGTAATGCCCCGAATAAAACATCATTCTCAACTTTTAGGTTGTGCTTGTTTTTTCAATCGACAAACCTCATTGTCCTTTTAATATTAAATAGGGGTCTACTCTACCCAAAGACATTTCACTCTGAGCCATGATGCACCCTGCTGTATTTTTGTAACTTAGGCTGTTCCTAAGAAATGAAACATACCCAGAAAAAATTTTAATCAAACTAGCTGGCTTTGATAGGGAAACAAAATATCCAGAGCCATGTCCTAAACTTCAATTATCTTAAAAAAGCCCATTTGCACTTTGACAAATTCAGACTAGTCCGATGCCCCATGGAAAGGGCCTGTCGTTTTGTTTTGTTTTGTTTTTTCCTACAGACTGAATAGTGCACTGTGGTAAGTGCTGTGATTGAGATATGTTTTGGATATTATTGGATGGTGGCTATATGAAATAGACTGTCTAGAACAGTCTGAATTCCAACTATGCTGCCATGTTGTATGACTGTGAGTCAGATAATATAAATCCACAGTCATCATGAAAATTGAAGACTTTTGAGAAATATAACCATTTTGATTGCCAGAGCGCTGTGGAAATAAAACTTTGACATAATATGCCAAATTTTTCTGGACATTTTAAGAGTTTTGCTTATAGATGAAACTTAACAGATTGATTATCACTCATCCAATTCTCAATGTGTGTAAAGCAATGTGGTAAGTGCCTTCTATAAATACTCCTCATGTAATCTTTAAAGCAATCCTATGAGGTAAGTATCCATCATCATCCTCATCTCATAAATGAAGAACTGAGGTTCAGACACATTAAATAACTTACTACAGGTACCTCAGCTAGAAAATTGCATGGTGTCAATTATGAACTCACGTGTTTTCAGTCTCAGAACTTGAGGTTTCTACTGCTTCTAACACACTCCTTTCTAAGTCAACCTTAACAATGAAAATATAGAGATGCTCTGATATTGAAAAGTAGATTCAAAATCTCAATAATACTACCCTAGTGATTTACACACAATGCAAAAATTCTTCTCCAGGATTCGATTTGGTGGAAATAAATAGTTGGGGCTATTTATTTATTTGGGGCAAGTTTGGGAAATCATTGGATTTTTTTTTTTTTTTTGCTTTGTGCGGAGATTAATTAAAGTAGACCCCCCCAGGGACTTCCCTGGTGGTCCAGTGGTTAAGAATCCGCCTTCCAATGCAGGAGACGCGGGTTCGATCCCTGGTGGGGGAACCAAGATCCCACATGCTGCAGGGCAACTAAGCCCGTATGCCGCGACAAAAGATCCCACGTGCCGCAACTAAGACCCGACGCAGCCAAAAATAGATGAATAAATAAATATAACAATAGACCACCCCAAACCTGCAGTTATAAGAAAAATTAATACATGTCTTTTAAGTGAAATGATATTTAAAGAGCAATTATTTTTAAATGCTGCATTTGAAAGCCTTACCTCCCACACATTCAAAAATATCTATTATTTTACAAACTACACTAATTAGTGTATACAATTTCAAACGACTATTCCTCCAGATAGAAAATTACAATACAAGTATACTGAAACCACACCAACTGAATTATCTAGGCACAGAAAGACACCCCAGCGTTATAAGACATCCCAAAAATATTTTCTGCAAAAATAAAGCAGGATTTTGACCAACATTACTTCCTGAAAAGAGGTGGCATTGGCTTTATGAAGAGTTGATGAGCCACTATATTTAGAAACAAAATTATTACCAGTTTTGCTCTGGAAAAAATTGGGAGAGCTAATAATAGGAAAAGATGATTTGCCTCTTGAAAAAAAAAAGGTTTGCAAACCACAAAGACCAGAGGCCCGGGCAACTGGAAATTCTCTTCTCAAGGATTTGTTACTGATTAGGGAAATTAGCAATCAGAACCAAAGGGTGACGGTTTATGGAATGATACCAACCTTGCCCAGTCCTGTTCATCATTTCTAATCAACAGTTTGAATAAAGATATAGATGGCATGCTCATGACATCAGTGAATAGCACAGATCTCAGACCGCAGATGAATGTACGGGATGACACAGTCAGGATCCAAAAAGGCAAGCTGGAGAGGTGGGCTGGATCCAATAAGATGAAATGTAAAAAAGAAGACCAATACTTGAATCCAAAAAGCCAAGTGCAGCAAAACAGGAAGAAGATGTGACTGAACAGCAAGTTGTAGTAGAGAATAAGACTCAAGGAGTCTAAGGTCAGCTTGATATGAGTCCAAAAAGTCAATGCAATTTTAAGTTGCTTTAATAAATATGTATTATCTAGAAAGACATATACTGAAGCATTTTCTGTAGAATGGATATTAAAATATGTTATATGGGAGAAAGAGGTTTCGTGACCAAATCAGTTGAGGGAAGCTCTAGGTTAATTTAAACAAGTCTGTTTTCTGTAGGAATACTCAGAGCCTAAATGGTGACCATTACTTCTCAAACTTATTTGACCATGGAACACTTCTTTTTGTAAAGTACCTCTTGGGACTGCCACTAAAGAGGATACCCCTGAGGAAACACTGAATAAGGGCTGTCTCAGGAGGCAATGAGTTCCTTGTGAGATTCTTTTTAAAAACAGAAGACAACCAAACATCAGATGAATGTTGGCCTAAAGACCAGAAGGTTTCCTCCTACCGTGAAAGTCTGTGATACCTGATTAACTAGACCTAATACATAGCACTAATTCCCTATGACACCTGGAGCACAGTATCTAGTGAGGAAAATTTCTCTGGAGAACTACCACAGTAGCAGAGTGATGGGAAAAACAGTTTCTCCAGCAAGCACATGCTTCAGAAAGGCTATCTTGGGACTTCCCTGGCCGTCCAGTGGTTAAGACTTCACCTTCCAATGCAGGGGGTACGGGTTCGATCCCTGGTCAGGGAACTAAGATCCCACATGCCTCGTGGCCAAAAAACCGAAACATAAAAAACAGAAGCAATATTGTAACAAATTCAATAAAGACTTTAAAAATGGTCTACATCAAAAAAAAATCTTAAAAAAAAATACATTTAAGATGCAATCACTCAGGCTGATAAACACACGTGCACAAATACACACTGACATTTAGGGGAAAAAAGGCTATCTTTTTCAACTATCTTAATGGTAAAATATTAGGAGAAGGATTATTAAGATTGCTGAAAAGAGACAGCAGTGTGAAAACAAGAGCCCGGTAAGTCACAGAAAAACTGGTCAAAGAGTGGCACCGTGTTTCGTGTGCTCAGCCACCATAGAAGAGCGCGGCCCTGCGCTCCAGGGCTGTCCAGTCTCGACATTCACCAACCACCACTACCCGACCCTCCTACTAGAAAGCTGGTTCCTCATCTGGGCCTACCTACTGAAGACTGGGTTTCTGGTACCGAGTGGTAGTTGTGACCTAATGCCTGAGAACAAGTTGACGTGAGAGGGTATTTTCTGTTCCTTCTTTACCCTTTTCAGTATAACATAAACTAGCTCAAACTCCAGAATATTTTGCTGGTCTACACCATAACCAATCAGGAAGGTATACATTGAATTAGACAAGTGGATTCATTAACTATGTTGTGTCTACCAGTTTTGACTGAATCCAACCTTCTTTTCTCAACTGGGGTCTCAACTGGTGTGTGTGTGTGTGTGTGTGTGTGTGTGTGTGTGTAGAAACAATCACAAAGCCCCATTTCTACAAATTCAAACAATGTTGTAAAGCAACAAAAAGCATTTTTTTAAATCTCACCTAAGGTGCAAAGACCTGTTACCAAAAATTCCAAATAACCTTCTCACACCCCAAAAGCCTCACTGATTTTTAATTTGTTCAATTTTATTTACTAAATGTATTAAAATTGAGGTCTGTGACACATAGTACAGTATTTCTTATTTTGATCCTGAGGTAATGTGCCTTCCTAGGAAAAAAGTTTAGCAATGTAAATCACATGATTACACACACCATTACAGAAAAGTCTGTCAGTGTTTTCTTAAAAGGCTACCAGTCAAGCAATTTAAATTTCCAAAAAAGTCACTAATTCAGCAAATATGTTGCTCTTTGCACAGTTACTAAGTATTAAAGTTTTGAAAATATACCATGCTTACTGATAAATATTGCCACCAATTTGGCCTCATTCTGCTAAAAATCTGATATTTAAAATTTTTAATTTTATTAACTTCAAATTTTAAACTTAAGAAATTGTCCTGCTATGTTCACAAAAAGCATCATAAGGTATATTTAGCACAATGCCTTGAACAATGTGGTCAATAAATGAGTGAAGAAATGAGTGAAGAAATGAATAAATGAGTGAATAAATGAGTGAATGGATAAGTTTATAATAAATGAGTGAATAAATAAATGAGAATAAATGAGTGAATGGATAAGTTTCAATGTTGAAATTTACTTTTAAATCGCACTGGTAGACAAACTGATGGATTGATTGTAATTGTACTTGACACTTATGTAGGAAGAACAAAATAAGTGAATATTGGCTTAAATTGCGGCCAAAAATAGCCTTATTTCTTTTCAAGTTCATAAGTAGGGATTATCAAGCCTAAAGAAAGCATCAAGGAAATGAAAAACATATTATCAAAGCAAAAAGGAGCATCTTCATCTCTATATCTTTACAGGGCATGGAAAACTTTTGCTTAACAAGCTGAAGCCAAGGTTTTGTTCTGCAGCTCTGTGGATCAGAGACTGTGATTAGACACTATCTTTTGCCCAGGAAAACGAGCTAATGAAATTTACCATCCAATTCATGTAAAGAGTAACAGCAATTGCTGATTAGGGACTAAAAACTAGTTGCAACATTTTAATTACATTTCAATGCAAGACTATAAATGAATTTATCCAGATGAAATACTGTACTATATTGGTTTACAAAATGGCTAATTAGCCCATCCAGAACTTGAAGGAGACCAAAGGACTTTCTATTTAATATATAAAGAAAATAATGAATAAACAACCACCAGCAAATTACTTCAAGGACATAAACATTTATTTCAGGCCAGAATCAATATTAGCATAGATCTTACTTCAACCTCAGTCCTTCCTAAGTCACTGCTTAGCAGCAGAAGGCTCAGTATTTAATGAGTGTTAAGAAGTACTTCCGATACTTGCTTCATCTTTTGAGCTGCATAAAGACCAAAGGGTTTAGAAAAGAGTGAAAGAGGTTTTTGTTTTTATGTCTGTCTGTTTGTTTTTTATTGTCCATCCCATTCAGTCCCATAAGCTCTATTGAGCAGAACCCAGATGGCAGCATTAATCTACCCTACCCATGCGGCTGCCTTTAGAGAAATGTTTTTAGCAGAGTATAAGCTCGTTTAGTCTATGTACAGATTCCATGGCAATTACCCTTTTTTATATATTGAAACCATTCTTTAAACAGTGGCATTATTTTTCTTCTATTATTTACAGTAAAGATACGGACGCACACCTTTCAAGAAATCACAGTTATCAGAGAATGAAGCTTGTAATTTGAGGCTCTAACAAAGGACCTGGAATGTCATCACATCAAAGGCAGTTCTGCCCTCTCCAGTACATCTGGCACTACACCTCAGAGACCAAGTGGCCAAAGAAAGCAGCTTTCGGTGAATCTGAATGCTATCAGTTCCATCTCCTCTTTTTAGGATGTATTCTGTGTGTCTAGAAACCAGAGGTGACAATAGTGTCTAATCATATCAGAAACTTTTTAAAGGTCAATGAATTCTGGCATAAAGTAATGTCAGAGCCATAAACAACTCATAAATACAAAAATCTAGGAAAACCACGGAAACACCACACTTTTTAGAATGGTAGAACCCCGGATGATAAAACCACCATGGACTTTTAAATTATTCTTTTGATAAACTTGGTGGAGTATTATACTATATATCAATATTTATGATACCAGCTAATGATAGTTTAGGGATACAGAATGCAAAATTCAGTCTGCCTCAGTTCAGTTGTGCGCTGCCTTGGTAATTACTTCTAGATTGGAAACGGGATTCAGTTCAACTTAGGTAACAAGGAAATCAGTTTCCAATTTGGCAAGGTAGACATCTAATTAGCAGTCTCCTTCCTCTTTGTCATAAACCCATCACCACATTCAGGTCAGTATGTGGAGTACGTTTGGAGAGAACTGGAATTACGTGTTACATTGTGTTATTTATTTATCTGTAGAATTTACAGGTAGAACGCATTTTTAAAGTCTCTCAAAATTTAGGGGGAAAATGTATCTACATCCAAATTATTCAAAACTAAGCTTGCAACGGGCTGAGTAGAAATGAGTTTACCTCATATGGTGAACTTGACAAATTAAGAGAGACAATAGAGTCCTAGGAATCAGGTACCATACGGTAGAATTGGTAGAGTGAGGCTTAAAGCCATAGAAGCAAAGAAAGTTGCAGTTAAGGATCAAAGTTCCAATATCTAGTCATAATGTATTTCTAGTCTTAACATTTCAAAACGGTACCACTGGGTGCTTTAATGCTGTACTACCCAATTTGATCAATCCGTGAATCTGAGAATCTATACCAAAAATTTACAGCATTTACAAAATGGAAATATATGTGCTCTGGTAAACATTCAGGGCAGATGCAACTATTTGTGTGTGTGTGTGTGTGTGTTCTTAAAAGTCAGCACTTAGCATTATATGTTATGAGTGAACATGTTTCCTGGACTAGTTGTTGCCCTCTTCTTCCTCCTTCTCCTCCTATTTTTGTAAAGTACAAATGCCACTTGTGTGGCACTTTTTTGTCAAAATATGGTAATATAAATTCAATTCCTTTCATCTTTAAACCAACATCATTATTTTGATGTGACTCATAGATAAGGAAATTAAGGCAAGATTGACTGATTTGTCCAAAACGGTCGTACATAGCTAATTGCTGGCAGAGTCAAACATGAGAACCCACTATACAAGACTCTGTCACTGTTTGATCTGGAACAAATCATTTAATATAGAGGAACCTCAGTTCCCTATCTTTAAATATAGATAGTAATACCTAATTTAGAGTCTTATTGTGAAAATTCGATAAGCTAATATATACCTGACACAGAATACTCACTAAATGTTATTTCTCTTCCTAAGATCAAATATGTTTGCTAAATGCCAAGTTAAACAAATTAAACAGATCTTTTTGCTGCAAGACTCTTTGGAGCCTTTAATATGCTATGTGATGCTCCAAGAGGCAGAGTATGTCACATTTCTCCTAGCAACCAAGCAAGCCGTTATTTTTTCAGGAAGCATCTATTCATATCTCATGAAATACTAATATTCCATAGGACACACTTTGAAAACTCTGCTGCAGACCATAAAATATTTTGGGAAATATGTGAAATAAGTTATTTAGGTATGTAATTAATAAATTAATGGTTTAAATAGTCTGATCTGAATTCCTAAGCACCTTTTTGAGGTCACCCAAAACATCTAATACATAGGAAGTAACAAAGACTTGGAAATGGAGCCCCAAGCTCAGGAAAACACTGGAGTGTGTCAATTTTATTGCAGGTCTCTGTGAATGTTGGACACATTGTATGGTTATTTGTGCTTCCAAAGTAAAAATACAGGCAGCTTTCAAAAGAAGAAAGGTTCTTAGTGATTCTGCCTATTTCCCCCAGTGTGCTACATCACCTTTTCTGTGGTTTGTTACTATATGGGTCAAATCTTCAGGACAGTAAAGTGAAAGGGGAAAAGTGGGGGAGGTTTTTCATTTTTTCTCTATCACCCTTAATTAACTAGAATCCTTTGTGTCACAATGGATGAACTCTGCTCATTGAGTGGGGTACTGACCATTAAAACTGTGCTCCAGTGCGTGGGAGCTGTGACCCACATATGTGTCATCAATTCAACAACAGTTTATTAAATGCCCAATTCTGTGCTAAGTAGTTCGGGTTGTAAGAAAATAGATTTGAGCAACTTAGAATCCTGCAGGTGAGATATGACATATCCAAAAGGAGAAGTGCAGGGAAAGTATACCAAAGAGTACCTAATGAAGAGCTAGATCTTCAGGAACAAACTGTAACTGTCATATGAACCTAGAGAAAGAGGAAAGATCACTGAGCATCGTGGGCTGGAGTTGGCACTTGAGCTGGACCTTGAAAGCCTGTAAGGGGGTTGCCACAGGGCTTCTGTAAGCAAAGCCAGTTCACCCCCTAATGTGCACCAACTGTCAAGGGAGTATTGGGGCCACTCCTCCTTTTCAGGAACAATAGAGGAAATGCAGAGATTTTTGCTTCTTTGCCTCTCCTCCTCTCTGCAACGGATGGATGTATCAGCTAAAGAGCCTCAACTTAGTAGCCCTTCCCTCTGGGTCACAGTGAGGATTTGGCTGCTTGCTTGTCCAATAAAGAAACAGGAAAAAGAAAAACATCAACCATAACAACAACTTGAGGGTTAGAGCTGAATAAGAACAATTCTGCAATAAGAGAATCTACACGGGCTTGTGTGGAAAGACAAGTGCTATTTTCTGCTTGAATCTGTGACTGGTAGAGAATCACTCAACCCTATGATTGTATTATTTATACAGAACTCACGAGGGCACCATCTGGTGCTAAGCTAACCGCAAAAACAGGAAAATCAAACCCAAAGCCAACTGTCTTCATTGGAGTTTTTGCTAATGACCTGTTCCTCGCCAATATTCCAACTGATCACATTCTAGTTTGAAACAGGAAAAGACATTTAATGCTTTAAAGGGAAGTCTTAAAGGGAATTTAGTTAGACATACCCTTGAAAAGATTCTGTACCTATCTAGATCTTCTCAGTTGAGAGGGCACTGCCCCTATTTCAGGTCTTATTACATCTTATTAAGTTGTCAGATCAAGTTCATAATGTCCCATCTCAGTACCCAGTCACCAAGAGATAAGGGTGACAGCTGATCTTGCAAGATCATGTCCTGGAGATGGAAACTTAAGCCAAAACAGTGAGGAAGTTTCTGCTGAAGTATAAGAAACAAACTAACAAATGTCATGATGAAAATAATTCTAATCTGAAATGATTTTTAAATCCCACATTTTGACTCTCAATAAATTATTCTTGTTGAGGTAGCAGACTTGACATTGCACACATATTTTCCTTTGGAATCAAAAATTTTAAGCTATAATGCAAAAGGTAAGTGTGTGTGTTGAATTTATATACTCTTAATTTTTAAAAATCCAAATATAAAGATTTTCCATTTTAGTTTTTTTTAATTTATTTTATTTTTTGGCTGCATTGGGTCTTGTGTGTGCCATATTTTATTTATTTTTTATTGTTTTTTTTTAATGTTTATTTATTTTATTAGTCATCCATTTTATACACATCAGTTTAAGAAACAAACTAACAAATGTCATGATGAAAATAATTCTAATCTGAAATGATTTTTAAATCCCACATTTTGACTCTCAATAAATTATTCTTGTTGAGGTAGCAGACTTGACATTGCACACATATTTTCCTTTGGAATCAAAAATTTTAAGCTATAATGCAAAAGGTAAGTGTGTGTGTTGAATTTATATACTCTTAATTTTTAAAAATCCAAATATAAAGATTTTCCATTTTAGTTTTTTTTAATTTATTTTATTTTTTGGCTGCATTGGGTCTTGTGTGTGCCATATTTTATTTATTTTTTATTGTTTTTTTTTAATGTTTATTTATTTTATTAGTCATCCATTTTATACACATCAGTGTACACATGTCAATCCCAATCTCCCAATTCATCACACCACATGCACTGGGTCCTTTGTTGCTGCACGCGGTCTTTCTCTAGTTGTGGCGAGTGGGGACTACTCTTCATTGTGGTGCATGGGCTTCTCATTGCCGTGGCTTCTCTTGTTGCAGAGCACGGGCTCTAGGCGTGCAGGCTTCAGTAGTTGTGGCTCACAGGTTCTAGAGCACAGGCTTAGTAGTTGTGGCACAAGGGCTTATTTGCTCTGCCACATGTGGGATCTTCCCGGACCAGGGCTCGAACCCGCGTCCCCTGCATTGGCAGGCAGATTCTTAACCACTGCACCACCAGGGAAGCCCTCCATTTTAGTTCTTATTGGTTTTTCTTAGATTCTCCCAGCTCTAGTAATTTTCTTTTTGACATAGGTATTGTAAAATGGTACCCCAAGTTAATTTGGTTTCAATATTATAAATTCATCATGAAAGCTGTGAACATTTCTAGTCCCATTTTGTTCTCATTTGGAGCTAACACTTCAGGTCTTAATGATACCTCAGTACATAATCAGGTGCCTTGGTTCCCATGCTGGCTAGTGTTTGGAGTTCTCTTTGGCCCATGGTGCAATTGTTCATATTTTTAGGGCTCTGTTTTCATACAACCCTTTAGATATTTTTGACAATCCCAAGAAAAAGCTAATCACATAGCCCCAAACTGTGATATTAAGAGGGATTGCTCTCCTAAACTTGACAGCAAAATGAAGTATCATATAGAGTGGTTCCATAAAATATCTTTCCATAATTCAACCATCTAATTATTTCCAGAGTTAGGGAGGTCAATCTTGCTTGCTTAATGTAAAATTAAGACTTACTTACAGTCAGAAGCTTCGTTATGATGCACATTTAAAACTACAAATAAACAGCAATTTTAAATAAAGCAGTTCATTCATGTCATCACAAGGGCTGTAATGTAAAGAGAAGGTAGGCTGTGGTTTGAATCAGGAATCTGCCACTTACCAGCTTTGTCCCTTGAGCAAGTTACTTAAACTCTTTAAGGGTGAGTGGCATCCTTTCACCTGTTAAGAGGGCTTTGCATTTCCTCCCAGTGTTTTTGTGGAAAGTGGATGGGATAATATTTAGAAAAATCTTGTAACAGTTCCTGGCACATTGTAGGAGGTCTGTAAATCTGAGTTCAATTGCTCTTTCTCAGTTACTTCCAAAACTTTTCCCTAAGACCAACAACTCTGAAAGGGAAGTGATTTACATGTAGCACATCACTGATTACAAAAGCCTAGGGAAACTAAGATCTATCTCTAACTCCATCCTTCATTTAAGATATTGTCAAATGTCCTTCACAAAATTCCGGACCTCGTTGGACCCAATTTGTCACTGTATAGCTGAAGTGTGCTCTTCATTAGTAAGAGCTTCTTCAAAGATCCAATTCCCTCCATCCTCAACCATATCAACCCACTAAGGGAAACAACCAATTTCCTCACATTAAAAAAGAAAGTTTTACATTAGTAAACAGAGTACTTATAAGCAAGCAGAATACTTATAATTGGACGACTTAATCTAGAGCTACCCCAAGGATGAAATAACTAGAAAGGGGAAAAAAAGAGAAAAGCCTTCCTAAAAGTTTTTATTTTAATTGTCAGAAACCTAAACACAACAATATTTTGGAAGAATTAATAACTGCTTTCTAGCAAGAACTATAGACTAACCCTAATTCAATTTCTCTGTCTGTAACAATGACAAAGCAGCTATATTATTCATCTTCCACATCTAATCCATAAAAAATATCCTCTTGGCTCTATTTCCAGGATATTCACCACAATTTTTGTTCATTTCCCTACATTTTATGTAAAGATTGATATTTTCTTGGGGGCACTTTCTATGAGCTTTAACTTCATAATCTTTGACATATAATAAACCCTACCTTATAGGATTGGTTTGATGACTAAACTAGATTGCATATATGGCAATATTTGTGAGCATGGTACAAATAGAAGTTGCTTTTAACAATAAGAAGGCAGTTTGGTGGGCATAGAATCTGAGAAAGGGGCTTGGAGAATTCAGTAGGCAATATTATCCCCACTCTGGTGGAACCAAAAAAAAAAAAAAATCCTTACTGCACTACAGAGACAGCTTTTCTAAGGACTCAAAGCCACCACACGTAGTCTCTGTGCCTTGGACATGTAGAGAAATCTCAGGCTCTAACACCTTTTTCCAAATTCCTTATTAGACACCCAAAGCTTCCATCCTCCTGCTGTCTCCTCACGAAGCACATGC
>NW_020172450.1:940888-942667 GCF_003031525.2 Neophocaena asiaeorientalis asiaeorientalis | reverse complement strand
GACTGATGCTGGCTGCAGTGTCTCTCCCCGCCACAGCTGCACCTTCACTCCTCTGTCTTGAGGTTCGGCTGCAAGAAGTGGCACTGACCTACTCCAGGAAGATTCATGTTGCCTTCCATCTTGGGGGGGTTCTTTTTCTGATCTGGTCCCCCAGTTCTGGCTGTGCCCTTCTGTTGAGAACAATGAGGGGTTCCCACTCAGAGCCGGGGCAGGGGTGAAATTGGGGGGGGGCAGTGACAGCATAGAATGGATGGTTCTAGAATACCGGAGATCCGCGCATTCCTCTGGGACACTGAAAAACAGGTATCATTCACTATAGCAAGAAGCAGGATGAGGGGACACAAGGGCCCAAAGGCAAATCTCAGAAGCCGGACTGGTAAACCCAGTGTGGACTCTCCACTGTCCTTGGAATCAAACCCAAGCTGCATAGCCCTTGAGGCCCCAAGTGACCCAGACTCCACCTGCTTCTCCAACATCACCTCATATACTCACTCCGCCCCCCACCCCATCACTAGCTCTGTCCACACTGACCTTCTTTAGGTTATTTAGACCTGCCAACTCATTCCCAGCCTGGAGTCTGTGCACCTGCTCTTCCTCCTGTCTGCAACCCTCTTCTCCTATATGTCCTATATCTTTGCCTGGCCGAGTCCTTCCCCCCATTCAGGTTTCAGCCCAAATGCCACCTCCTCGGGGGTGGGGGGGCTTCTCTGACAACAATCTTAGTTGATGTTTCCCAGCTCTCCAATACCACCACCACCAAATCATTCTATCCCGTTATCTTGCTCTATTGTCTACATGACACTAATCTGAAATTACTTCATTTACTTACGTATTTGTTTGTCTATTACCTTTCTGTCTCATTACAGAATGTACAGTCAGGATCCTTGCCAGTTTTGCTCACCACGACAGCTCCAATGCCTAGCATACTACTATAGTACCTGACACATAGCAGGTACTCAATACACAATTGTTAAAGTTTGAATGATTAATGAATATTTCAGGACATGAGAAATGGCAATTTGCAAAACTATCTGGGATACTAAGAAAGGAAACAACCTTTACTATGATGCAAAATACCACTGGGGATAGGAAGATCTCATTTATGAGCTGTGTTATAAAATGGGTAGTAGTGGGGACTACCCTGGCGGTCCAGTGGTTAAGGCTTCGCCTTCCAATGCACAGGGTGTGGTTTCCATCCCTGGTCGGGAAGCTAAGATCCCACAGGCCTCGCGGCCAAAAAACCAAAACATGAAACAGAAGCAATATTGTAACAAATTCAATAAAGACTTTAAAATTGGTCTACACCAAAAAATATCTTAAAAAAATAAAATGGGTAGTAGGGACAGGGAGAAGGGGAAGGAGCACGGAAATGCCAATTAGTTAACGTTCTGCTTCAGACAGAATGATAGAAAACTATTAAGAGCTTCGGCATCAGTGCAGCTGCACGCTTTCCAAATGGGCTCTGCATCAGTTAATTCTCTATTTCTAAATGTTACTGTTGTAGGTTGGGTCATGGTCCTACATTTAGTTAATCTGAGGTTAAAGATTTGCATGGCTGCATGTACTAATTCAGAGTAATCAAGTATTGATTTTGTCTTTTAGCAACAATGAAATAACAATAGTCGGCTTTTATTCGGTGCCCTGAGTCTTCTCAAATCCCAGAATAACCAGTGAATAGTTCATTTAAACAGTTGCATTGTGAGGCATAGTTGAAATATTATTCCTAACAATATCTTGTAATAACCTATAATGGAAAAGAATTAAAAAAAAGAATATATA
>NW_020172450.1:919842-940693 GCF_003031525.2 Neophocaena asiaeorientalis asiaeorientalis | reverse complement strand
GTTTGCCATTTACTCAGTTTGTCAAAATTTTACGGAAGTTTTCTTCACAATGTGAAAATTCAGAATGAAGACTTCTCTCTGCCTCCATTAAATTCTATCAAACATCGAGCCTGAGAATATTTACTTAACAAAACACAAAATTAATACTTTTGGAAATGACTATATTTCCACCTTTAAATGAGGGAAGTAGCCCAACCCTTGGTAAGACTGGAGCAGTAGACACTTCCTCCTCGATTCCATTGCTCCCGATGCACAGCTCTCACCCAAAGCCCCTCATTTATGGTTTCTCAGAGTCCTATCTGTAACACCACCCCATGTTCCAAGGCAATCCACTATAATGAATTCACACTATGCACAAGGCTCTCTGCTAAATGCGTGCAGAAATTAATCAGAACAGTCTCGGTCCTCAAGTAGCTGATAATCCACAGACATCAGACAGATTTAAAACAAAACTCTATATAACACTAGGAAGCTTATGCTATTTAGCAAGGAAAATGTAAACAATTTTCAAAGGAAGGAGCATTCTATCCTTGGTGCTCCACTCTTTTACACTAAACTCCTATTATTGCCAATATACTGATGGTTCTAGATCTGTATATCCAGTCCAGATCTCTCCATGTGTATTTATAAATCTCTAGTGACCAGCTTCAATCCCCTGGAAGATCCTGAAGTTTATGAAACATCCAAATCCAAATTCATGAATACTTCCCACCACTCCTCCTCTCCCTCCTAATGCAAATGGGTTTACCATGTCCCCAAAACCACATCTCCCCAGGTAGAAACCTTAGAATCATCCTGAATGCCTCACTCTACTTTATCCCTCTACATCAAGCCAATTACCAAGCCACATCAACACTATCTTTCTACCTCATAGGATGCCTCAGAGGATGCAACTCCCCCTGCTCTATATCCATGTTGCTAACGTCACTGCCTCATTCATTCATGTTCATGGACTCTGCGGTCATTCACACCTAGGTTTGAGTCTTAGCTCTGCCTTTTCCAGTTGGCAATCTTGGGCAACTACTTATTTTCTGCCTCAGTTTCCTCAACTATAAAATGGGGATAATAATACTCCTTATATCTCATATGGCTGATAGAAATCTTTGGAAAAGGCAATGTATATACAGCATTTAACACACAGCAGGTGTTCAATAAATTATAATTGCAATTATTACTGTAATATGACCCACAAACTGGCTCTAATCTACCTTCAGAGCCTCATTTCTCATTATTTTCCACTCCCTCCTCACCCCAATTCTATACTGAAACCTTATTAGACTCTGTGATTCCCTGGACACACAGAACCCTTTCACATCCTCAATCCTTCTGCATCTTCTGTTCCCTCTGTCTCAAATGTCCTCAGTGCTCTTGTTCACCTTGAAATTTTACATACCTCAAGTTCACACTCAAATGTTACCTTCTTAGTGAATGATTACCTACATCCATTTGCCACACCTCCCTCTGTGTTTCCATAGAAGACATACACAAGGGTACACACACACACACACACACACACACACACACACACACACACACAGAAGGGTAGTACCACATCATATTACAATTTGTAAAATTTGTAAAAATTGTTTTCATGTGTGTCTCCTGTTTGTGATGAACTCTCAGGTCACTTTGGTCCTCCTTTCTAAGGTAATATCTTACACACAGAGTTAGTGCTCAGTACCTGGTCTTTTAAAGTAATACTCCCTAGCTGAGATAACCTGGACGTACTTCATAAAAGGATATTTTACTGGGAGAGGGGAGCAGAGAGAAAAAGAGAAAATTTTTTTCAATCCTGCCCTCTCCTCTCTGAAATGCTATCAGCACTTCCATCATCACACCACCATCCACCCCTGCAATACCAAACCTCCCTATCCTTAAACAACAAGCGCTCTGACCTACTGAAGAAACCCTGGGGTCTACTAATTGAGCTTGAGTGAAATGTTCACGTAGAGTGGTAGGGAGGAAACAGCTGGGGTCGGATTGTGGAGGACCTTGAATTTTGAGCTAAGAAGTTTGAACTTTACCCAGTAGATAATACGACACCATTGGACACTGTGTGGCAGGGCACAACAGGATCCAAAAGCTGTTTTTAGGAGATTGCTATGGCTGTAGTATACAGGATAGTTTGTACTGGGGAAGGATGGGATGTATAGAAGTTTATTCAAGAATAAAGTCAATTCTTAGGGGAAGAGAAGAGAAGGACTAACATTTGTGGGAAACGTCTATGTGGCAGTCATTATTGTAAAAGCACTTTATATACATTAACTCATTCAATCCTAGCAATAATAATATATCCATAAAGTACTATCATTAATTCTGAGTTAATAAAGCAATGCTTTAGAGCAGTTAAATAACTTGCAAAAGTAACAAGGTAGTAAATGGAAGAGCTGGGACTCAAATGCTAGTCTGCTTGATGTCAAAGTCTAGACTGGATATTCTTGATTTACTTATGTACCCTGGAGGCATTTGAGGACAGAAACTCAAAAAAATGAAAAGGCAACCTATGGAATGGGAGAAGGTATTTGCAAACCATCTATCTGATAAGGGGTTAGTATCCAAAATATGTACAAAAACTCATACAGCTCAATAGCAAAAAAAAACTTGACTGAAAAATGGGAAAAGGATCTGAGTATAGACACTTCTCCAGAGAAGATATACAAATGGCCAACAGTTACATGAAAAAGTGCTCAGCGTCACTAATCACCAGGGAAATCTAAATCTAAATCTCAATAAGATATCACTCACACCTCTTAGGATGGCTATTATCAAAAAAAACAAGGGATAAGTACTGGCAAGGATGTGGAGAAAACAGAACAGAACCCTTGTACTCTGCTGATAGGAATGTAAATTGGTACGACCATTTTTGAAGATAGTGTGAAGGTTCCTCAAAATATTAAAAATAGAACTTCTCTGTGATCCAACAATCCCACTTCTGGGTATAAATCCAAAGAAAAGAAATCAGGATCTCAAAGAGATACCTGCACTCCTGTGTTCATTGCAGCATTGTTCATGCTATTCAAAAATATGGAAACAACGTTAAGTGTTGATGGATGAATGGATAAAGAAAATGTGGTATATAAAACATATATATACAGTGGAATATTATTCTGCTTTTAAAAAGAAGAAAATTCTGCCATTTGCAACAACACAGATGAATCTGGAGGACTTTTGGCTAAGTGAGACAAGCCAGACACAGAAAGACAAATACTGCATAATTGCACTTACGTGGAATCTGAATAGTTGAACTCATAGAAGCAAAGAGTAGAATGGTGGTTGTCAGGGGCTAGGGGGAGGAGGAAATGGGTGATGGTCAAAAGGTACAAAGTTTCAGTTATGGAAAATGAATAAGGTCTCAAGATCTAACGTGCAGCAAGGTGAATATAGTTAACAATACTGTAATGAATACTTGAAATTTGCCTAGAGGGAAGCGCTTAAGTATTCTCACAGAAAGGAAGGAAGGAAGGGAAGGGAGGAGGGAGAAAGGAAGGAGGGGAGGAAAAACAGTAACTTTGTGAGGTGATAGGTATGTTAAATAGCTTGACTGTGCTGACTATTTCACAATGTAGACATGTATCAAAACATCAAGGTGTTACACCTTAAACATACACAATTTTTTATTTGTCAATTATACCTCAGTAAAGATGGAAAAACAAACCCAAAAAACCCCTCATTCTAAGTGAAAGAAGTCATATACAGAAGAGTAAATACTATATGATTACACTAATGTGAAATCCTAGAAAAGGTAAATTTAATCTATGGTAACAGAAGGCAGATCAGTGATTCTCTGAGACTGGGGATAGGGCAGAATTGACCAGGAGGGGGCAAAAAAAAAAAAGAAAGAAAGAAATCTATCCTAAGTCTTGAGCAGTGGTGGTGATTTTATGGGTATATATATTTATCAAAACTCATTAATGTATATACTTAAGATGAGTGCATTTTATTGTATGGTGATTATACCTAAATAAAGTTGATTTAAAAAGGAACAAAAAATGTTCTCTAATTCCCTCAAAATTTTTTGCACAAATTTTCCAATTTAAATTTAGTAGTTAATTAGAAGGAACACCAGGAGAGTTACTTTTACATGAAAAAGGATTATATGAAAATATCATAATACTTATTTAGAAATATTGGGGTTTTCTAAATGCACACTTCTCTGGGATCTCAGAATCAACAATTTTTGTCATTTAGTGCTTTTTCTCTTCACGGTAATGGATCTAACACCTTCTATTCACATTTTCTCCTGCACTACCCAAAGCAGAACATAAACAGCATCTGACCCAAGACAGATTTTCTCATCTAAGTGTCCAAAGTACTTGTTAGGGGTGCTTTGACTTTAAGGTAAGAAATGCAGAATGCTTTCCAAGTTTGTTAATTAATAGCATCCCTAGACAAATACCTTCTTACTGCTGTGCCTGATTACTAAATCTCTCTGCTTCAAGGCAACAGATGGCTTAAGTTCTCCCAGAATTAAAAAGGAAATAATCTAGAATTCCTTGTGATTCAAGGGACTAAATTTAATCAGGTTATCCTATTTTACAAGCTATAAATATCCTAGAAAAAAATGAAGATGATCAAAATGGAAATGAATGGTTGCTATCTTCTAATCGTGTGAGTAGTGAGTAATAATCTTTATAGCACCAGTTGATGACATACTGTTACCATAAAATCAGCATGTACTAAACCCAACCAAAGCCTCCAACAGTCTTTCTTCATGAACTTCTTCTTATGATAGCACTCTTTCACTCGGGACTTAGAAGATAATGTAGATTGCAGGGTTCCTTGAGCAGTCTTCAATACCTCTGATTCAAAAGTACGAGTAACAAAACGCTTTCCTAGAAATATCCTCTTAAGGTTCACTTGGTTCAGAGATCTTTTCTGGATTAATCTGGATAATAACAATTCTATGCACTAACAATATTTAAATATCTGTCTGAGCAACGTTTAAAAAATTGTTCTTCTTTACAGTGTCATATGGTCCCCTCTAGGCTGAAAGTCGTCTAAAGGCAAGAACCAAAATGCCTGCATCCATTATATTATAAAAACACACTGCTCATAGATCCTCAACAAATGCATAATCATTGACACTATTTTAACATCTGCCTGTTGTACGGGATATGCCACGGCCAACGTAGCCTTATAAAGTATATCACCAGCTTGTTCCATATTGGTATTTTCTTTTCTTTCTTTTTATTGGAGTACAGTTGATTTACAATGTTGTGTTAACTTCAGGTGTACATCAAAGTGATTCAGTTATACATATACATGTATTGGTATTTTCTATTATCATTCTACTCACTCAAATCTTTGTCTGTTACTATATAACTATAGTCATGCAGGTTGCTTGCAAAAATAGGGCCTGTTTTTTAACACAAATATCTCTCCAAATCTCTCTCATCTGTATTTCTTGCAGATGTTCTGGCCTTTCCACTGCATTTTCCAAGGCATTCACTTTGAATAGAGTTTAATTTTTACTTTGAAAGCACATTTTAATATTCTTTATTATTTAGCAATATCTTACAGTTCTTTAGCTATACAATTTTATAATTTTTACTTGTTTTATGACACAGAAGCAGGGAATCAAAATTTTTAAAAAATCAAGGAAAATGATGCCCAGCCTTTTATACCAACTGCGTACATCATTCTCCACTCCATCCCCACCTACCAACCCCGACCTGTAGCACAACTATCAACCACTTGCTACTTTGGTAGAGAGAGGAGACAAGAATATTGAAAAGAAAGGAAGTGGGTACCTTATATTTTAATAATGTGAGAAGGTTTAACCAACAAAATTAACCAACAAAATTATTAAATATTCAGATTATTTGAGAGCAAGCAATATGTGAAGCAGTCGTCCTCAGCCTGTCTTTGAGCCTCACCCCATCCCTGATCTACATGCCGGAAGAGTATTAAATGACAAGAAGCTCACAAATAGAGTAAAAGATGAGGTTGGCCTTCGGCACCATCTGGCATCCACGTGACATAAAACTATGAGCCACGTGCTTATCACACACGCTCTTCTCACAACGGAGTATCAGTCATAATTCATTTTGTTTGCTGAGTGGTCACCATTTCAAATTGGATGATCTCTTAAAGTTACAATGGTCATACTTAATCTCTAGTGATATACAGATTTAGCCTTGTAATCATGGAATTTGTCATGTTTTCCAGTAGAATATGTTTTTTAAATGGCTATTTGTTTTTTGGTAGGTTTCTTGATTTCGCTAACCCCATAAGACACTGGGGATGATGGATGAGAATAATTCTTCTAACAATTTCCACAGTGGTATACATACATTATATGGTAGCACTCTTATAATCATGGTTTTGGAAGACAAAACCACCCCTCTCCCTTGGAGGTTAACTCAATTGTATGCATTTTTAAAATAGTTCTCTTTTTTATGACTATAAAAGCAATACATTTTAATGTAAAAAAAATCAAACAATTTAAATACGAGTAAAGCAGGAAGAGAAAGAGCCATGCAGTCTGAGTGGTAAGAGATAGAACTAGGTTCAGGAATGTTTGATATGATATACAATCCTTGGAAGAAAAAAAAAACAGTGATTTTATATTTGAAAGTATTATTTAGATGTGGTTATGTCAATATGCTCCATCAAAAAAGTCATGTCAAAGAGCCATATCAAAACGCTCTGCTTTGAGAGGGAAACTAGTGAAACACAAGAGGGAAAGTATAGGGTAAGATGTGGTAAAGGAGGCATGCTCTTAAGAGGCCTATGTCATTTTTATCAATGTTGGGGAAGCTATCAAAGGGATCTGATAAGCAGCTGCAGTGTAATTGAGGGTTCATTCATTTTAAAGATCAATTTCTGCATCAGATTTTAAGACATTCCTAAATCATATTTCAAAAATGCTAAATTATATGCACAAACATTAATTGATTCCATAATAATTTGATAGCTACTCATTGCTAGGCACTGTTCATTACCCTCTTGTACACTATATTGTGTAGTTATCATAGCAGCCCAGAGTCGTAGTTATTACCCCATTTCATAGATAAGAAAGGAAAGCTATGGCCTCAGAGAGGTTACAGAACTACAAGGTCATATGGACTTCAAGGGTTATCATAGGTACTTAGCACTGATTCATCTGGTAAAGAAATAGGAACTTATTTTGCTGCACTTTCTGGCATAGTTACTATTTCTAATAAATACATTTCTAAGTTTAGGCTATTCTTTCTATAAGTCTGCAAAAAAAGTGTCATTTAAATTGAAAGTGAAAAAAAATAAAAACATTCATAAATGATTAGTAGCAAAATAACAGGAATGCAATTATATTGTAAGATTTCTACACATGTAGAATGATACAATTGCTTTCCATAGTAATTGGCCTCTTTCTCCAGCAGAAATATGTCAATATTAAATTGCAGTGAAATAATTGTATTACACCCTAAAGCCAAAAGTATATTATACAATTAAACATATTTAATTTAAGTCCTCTTTTTAAAGAGTAATTTGCATCAGAATATCTTTAACAATCCTCACACCTAGCAACAGATAGTTCAAATCTGAAGCAATTTCAGTTTTGGTAGTTGGCTTATTTTATATATGAGGTTGTAGAAGATAGAAATTCCAGCTTTAAAACCCATATTTTTATCAATGTGTGAGTGCAAATAACTTTATTTTTTCCATTAGTTGTGTAGATTGTTCCTATATGAAAATCATTACTATAATTTATAAAATAGCATGAATATAATAAACTCGATTCTGTACATTCTGATATCATTCATGCATTTAATTTATTCCAGCAGCTTAAATAAAGCAATTTAACAAACTAAACACATACTTTACCCTGATGAATGGTATTATACAGATTTACTCCAATGTATTACAATATAACCACTATTATCCAACATATTCTCCACGTTTATTTAAAAGCTATGTAATGTGGTAGTTAGAACCAGGCAGATGTACATTTGAATATTGGCTCTGCCACTGAGTAGCTGGTGTGTCACTGGAGAAGCTCCTTAACATCTCTGAGGTTGGGTTTCTTCCTCTATAAAAAGAGTGATAAAAATAACTACCGCACAATGTTGTTGTGAAGTTGCTGTTAAATAAGTTTACATACATGACAGTGTTTGGCCCAGAGCAGGCACTCAGTGCACGTAAGTATATTTCCTTTCTCAAAATATTACATGACTAATTTGGAATGGGGTGCTTCCAAGTATTCAGTTAAAAAGGCTTATCTCTGTGTTTTAATTTAACTACCCTATATAAGCAACCAATTCTCAACATTGTTTAAAATCAGTTAGTACAAAAAATACACTCTAGCTATTCTTTGTCAATTGTCACAAGATCTGAGAACTTAGTGACATGCGTTTTGGATTGGACTAAAAAACCCAGGGTTTTCTTCAAAATGACTATGAGTATGCATTCAGGTAACAATAAAAATGAATGCTGGGTCATTAGGTTCATCTTCTGGCTTTTCCATTGTTTAAAAAGATAGATTAAATAATTATTACACAAATCATTTGGGTGCTGTGATGAGAGAATGAGATTAGGAAGGAGCTTTATTACCAGCCTATAAATGTGTCATAAAAGTACAAAGTCATTTTATTGCCTTTTCTATTTCAAGCAGCTGTCATTTTAGTCATATGTGTTTTCTGCCATCCATGATACATAAGTATGTATTTTCAATATTTCTGACCAGTTAACAAGACAGGTAAGTAAAAGGCAGAATTTCCTAAGTCCAAACTCGAAGTTTTTAAGAGGCGAATGCAATTTTTTAAAGCTAAAGCAATTTTTAAAGCATTTTAAGGGAAAAAGTCACTTGCTTCATGTTTATGTATCTTTGTCTAACCTAGTGAATTGTAGACATCTTAAAGTGGAAGTAACCTCTAAGCCTCTTTTGACAGTTGGTGAATATTTCTGTCTGTGGTCTACATATTAACCAGTGTCCTGGCATAAAAGTGTTACTTATTTTAAAGAACTCGGTCAAAATAGTCCTTAATTTTTATTTCGAAAGGACACTTCAACCCCCCACCAAGAGTAAATAACAGTGTTAATGATGGCCTATACAATTAGAAAAACATTTCTGAATCATTTGATCATTTCACTGAAAAGGATGGTCAAGATATCATTAAAAAAAAATAAATGTCAAACTGATTAGTTAAAGTGCAATGAATGGTTGTTGACTTGCATTGACTCATATCTAGATAATTCTGAGTGAGAGCGACACATAATCTACCTTAAATAAATGTGTTCCTTTGATCCTGCCAAGAAATCAACAAATGACCTCATCGGGTTTGGCTAATAATAGACTAGTGAAGAAATAACTTTAAACAAGTATCCAATGCAACCCCAGATAAGTTTACACCAAACTCAAACAACATGATTTTTTTAATTTACTATTTAGAAGTTATTCTTAAAATTCTCTTTGGAAGTCCAGTCCTATGATTAACTAACCTTTCAGTGGAGAATTCCTATAAAAATAACCTCTCTCTTGCTACATCTGAGCCAGTGCTCACCTATTTGTCCTATGTTCAAATTTCAAGAAAACAAGGGCACTTACAGAGCCAAAATGGCAGTTTGAGGTTTACCTTTTCCAGGGCTTTAGATGCCAGAGTGCTTTAACATTGCCCAGCTGTTCCAGTTACTTCCACATGTCTTAAATTTCCCCTTCACTGCGACCTTAATGTGCCTGTCTAATGTACAGCTGCACTCTCTTGAGTAGGCAGGTTCCTCCCACAGCATAGTTAGTAACTTAGTGGTACAGAATCAATACATCATAAGAATCGTTTGACTCACTTTGGAGGAAGGCAGGTAAACTTGACATCTGTAGTCATGATTCTTTCCAACCAACAGGAAGCTTTAAAGCCTATCAAAAGATGCTATTCAAATACTATGGCTACAAATAAATAAATCCCATCACGAGCCTATGAGCCTATATGCCAGTCCCAAAGCATTGCTTTTTTTCCCCCATCTTAAACTCAAAAATATATTTTTAAAATAGTTCAAACTGGCTGCTTCTAAACTTTTACTTTAATGTACACTAAGCCGTCAGAAATAATTATTCATAGCAAGCCAATTTATGTGTAATGTGAGTCTAGGAGATTATCACACTTATCTTACCATTTATTTGAAAATACTTTATTCCAGGAAGACTCCTTCTGTGTCACATTTAATTGCCTTTGAAGCTCCTGCCATTTGAATCTGTCTTCTGGAACATGCATTTCATCATTATTTTTTAGCCTTGTTACATCAATCACCACAACTGCTATAGAAGATTTCTGGGCTGTGAAGTGATAATTTGTTCCAGTGGTATTAATGAGGCAAGCAGTGGTCTTGAGGGAGGTGACAGCCCATTGCTTTACAGACAGCACCAGATTAAGGCGCTGGACAACATACGAGGATTTCAACATATACTCTAGAGCCTTTGGAGCGTTTTATAACTTTCCTTATCAAACTTAACATAGAAGAGATACCTCCGACACCTCATCTACAATGAGCTAGGCATATCTAATCACCAAGGCGGGGAGTGTTAATAGTGTTGCTCAACTTACCTTGAGTTACAGACACATAAGAGAAACTTTGTACTGCTCCCAACTTGAAGGCTCCCTAATGCCTTACAGGCTCTGAATTGGTCTATTTCCATTACCATGGTTGTAATGGCATGTCCCTAGCCACAGAGGAGTCTAATTCCCTGAAGTGCAGCCCATGAAAACTTGTATTTCTGGGAATTAAGTCCCAGAACTAGGAATGCCGATTTGTTGTTGTTATAATACCATGCCCATGAATACTGCCTCTAGGAAGCAGTACATCTGGAAACAACAGATGGTACATGTGGAAATGGGTTGGATGGAGTATTTTAATATCCACACATCTCTAATTCAGTTCTACAAGTCTGGTTTCAATGTTTTCTCAGATTATAAAGTGTTTCAGAATTGGTAAGACAGGCCTGGTCCATATTATTGCTACTATCAATAGCACCAGATGAAAGCCTAATGTTGTAATGTCATTGTCTATGAACTCTCATTTGACCACATATATATGCACAGGCAACAATCTGGACTTAGCTTTTAATAATGGAACAGGTCAGTCCAGTGCACTTCCCTATCTCTTTACCAACAACCACAGAACACAAATTTATTTTAAGATGAAAGTATCCCAGTGTGCTACTCTCCTTAATATAGGAAGGAAACATTTAAGCTCTTTCACACTGTCTAAACACTTTATCTCCCTCCACCTTCAAAAGCTACCAGAACTATTATAGTATTGGAGAGATTTCACTTAATATGGTAGGAGAACAGCTTTACTAGAGCAATACTTCCTTCTTGTGCTTCAAGAAGGCTGAATTAAATTGTCTTTGAGATATGTTGGCATTTTTAAGAAACATACCATCTGAATGGTAGAAAAAGAACCTTTAGGAGCTTAGAATTTCATATTCTATAGTTTGTTAGTGCAACTTAGCTAGAATTAGGATAGTATGGAACTATCCATCAAAAGAAAATGAACTCTCTTCATAGACTGGAAGAATTAATATTGTTAAAATGATCATACTACCCAAGGCAATCTACAGGGTCAATGCAATCCCTATCAAAATACCAATGGCGTTTTTTCACAGAAATAGAACTAATGATTCTAAAATTTGTATGAAAACACAAAAGACCCTGAATTGCCAAAGCAATCCTGAGAAAGAAGAACAGAGCTGGAGATATCATGCTTCCTGACTTCAGACTAGATTACAAAGCTACAGTAGTTAAAATAGTATAGTACTGGCACAAAAACAAACACATAGATCAGTGGAACAGAATAGACAGCCCAGAAATAAACCCACTCACTTATGGTGAATTAATCTACAGCAAAGGAAGCAAGCATATACAATGGGGCAAAGGCACTCTCTTCAATAACTGGTGCTAGGAAAACTGGACAGCTACATGTAAGAGAATGAAATTAGAACATTTTCTCACACCACATACAAAAATAAAGTCAAAATGGATTATAGACCTAAACGTAAGATCGGAAACCATAAAACTTCTAGAAGAGAACATAGGCAGACCATTCTCTGACATGAATTGTAGCAATATATTTTTGGATCTGTCTCTTAAGGGAAAAGAAATAAAAGCAAAAATAAATGAGACCTAATTAAACGTGAAAGCTTTTGCACTGCAAAGGAAACCATCAACAAAACAAACAGACAACCTATTGAATGGGAGAAAATATTTGCAAATAATGTGACTGATTGGGGTTAAAATCCAAAATTTACTAACAGCCCATACAACTCAATATCAAAAAAACAAACAATGCAATTAAAAAGTGGGCAGAAGATCTGAATAGACATTTTTCCATAGAAGACATACAGATGACCAACAGGCACATGAAAAGATGCTCAGCATCACTAATCATCAGGGAAACGCAAATCATAACCACAATTAGGTATCACCTCACACCTGTCAGAATGGCTATCATCAAAAAGACCACAAATAACAAATGCTGGCAAAGATGTGGATAAGAGGGAACCCTTGTGCACTGTTGGTGGGGATGTAAATTGGTGCAGCCACTATGGAAAACGTATGGAAGTTCCTCAAAAAACTGAAAATAGAACTACCATATGATCCAAAAATTCCATTCTTTTGTATATATCTGGGAAAAACGAATTCAAAATATACACGCACCCAAATGTTCACAGCAGTATTATTTACAATAGCCAATATATGGAAGCAACCCATGTGTCCATCAACAGATGAATGGATAAAGGAGATGTATCAATAGTATATATATACAATGGAATACTACTCGTTCATAAAAAAGAATGAAATTTTGCCATTTGCAACAACATGGATGGACCTGGAGGGTATTATACTAAGTGAAATAATTAGGACAGAGAAAGACCAATATGGTATGTTTTCACTTATATGTGAAATCTAAAAAATAAAACAAATGAATGAATGTAGCAAAACAGAAATAGACTCATAAATATAGAGAAAAAATTAGTTGTTACCAGTGGGGAGAGGGAAGTGGAGAGGGAAAAGATAGGTGTAGGGGATTAACAGGTACAAACTAATATGTATAAAGTAAATAAGCTACAATGATATATTGTACAGCACAGGGAATATAGCTAATATTTTATATAATAACTTTAAATGAGTATAATCCATAAAAATTTGAATCTCTATGTTGTACACCTGAAACTAGTATAATACTGTAAATCACCTATACTTCAATAAAAAAAACTTTTTTAACTCTCAACTACAATATAAGAATGGAAAAAATAGATGTTTGTTGAATATTGCAAATTAACCAATGCACCATTTAATGTGGTACAATGGAAAGGAAGCCCAATCCAAGTGGCTGTAAGTCACCCCAGATACACAAAACAAGTGGCAGCCCACTGTCATTTATATTCAGTACTGTATTCACTTAGATAAAAGGGATGGGGGAGTCTCTTATCCCCGCCCTGTCTTGGATCACTTCAGGAACCTCTTAGCTCAGTGGGAAGCAGTACCCTAGTTCTTGACCTTTCAACTTCTGGTCAACACAGACAAATGGATTCAGATTCCAAGATGAGTTTGCATGGTCTCTTTGGACAGTACAACCTCTTTTGTTGAAGAGGTAGTTATGGGTGGACAGACCAAAGACTTCATATACTTTGATATCACCATCATACCCTAAACACATTCAAAGTAACTCTATTAATTTATGCCAATGAGGAAAAGACCCTAATGGTGAATAAGCTTCTATTAACAAGTCCACATAAGATTAAATATAATGAACAGCATCCAACACTTCCACCAAAAGCTTGTTATTCTCGTTTGTTCTCCCTCTCTCCTTCCTTTATTTCTTCTTTCCTGTTTTGTTTCCTTCCTTCCTTCCTTCAGCAACAAAACAAATTAAAACTAAACAAACTGATCTATTATCCAAACATAGCAACTTGCTAAAACATCTTTGAGGGATGGCTGAAACATTTCAAACATTCCCTATAGTAATGAAATAATACTTTTATCCCTAGTTCAGAAAGAACAGCATAGCGTTTAAAAGCAAACCTCTGAAGTTAGACTGAGTTCAACACCAAATTACTAGTTGTGTTACTTTCAGCAAGTTACTCATCCTTTCTTCATTGGTAAAATAAGCACAACGATGGTACCTACCTCAGTGGGTTACTGTGAAGATAAATGAGTATGCTAGAGATTGCTAAAGCTCACCAAGATCTGTATTTCTTTGTTGTCCTCTTCCTCAACACACAGGTAGACTGCATCTCTCAGCTGTTAGGTATAACCATGTGATTAGGTTCTTGCTAATGAAAAGTGGTAAAGTATCATTTTCAGGCACAGACCATAAAAACCTCCCTTTTGCAATCCTCACTCTTTTTTAATCATGCACTGGCTAGACTCCTAGGACTTAGAGGAAACCAGAGCCATGAGATGGAAAGAGTTTGTGTTTTAAATAATTACATGGAAAACAGCTCCTCCCACTGACCCTCATGGGATTGTGATGTGAATGCCAAATAAATATTTATTGTGGGGAGTTACCAAAATACTTGACTACTACAATGAGATAATTCATTTAAAGTGCCTATTACAGTACCTGGCACATCCAAAAAAGTGCTTAATAAAAGTTACTCTAAACATTACTGTGGTTGCGGCATGTGGGATCCTCCCGGACCGGGGCACGAACCTGTGTCCCCTGCATCGGCAGGTGGACTCTCAACCACTGCGCCACCAGGGAAGCCCCCCCTCTCAAATTCTTATGTTGAAGCCCTAACCCCCAGTGTGGCTATATTTGGAGATAGGGCCTCTAAGGAAATAATTAAGGTTAAATAAGATCATAAGGGCGGGTCCTGATCCAATAGGACTGATGTCCTTATAAAAAGAGACACCAGAAAATGCTACACAACTGCTCAAAACAGAAATAAAAACTGAAATTAAATAGTAAAATGCTAGTAAATTGTAGTGTTATCACTCCATTTTGGTTAACTTACTACTGAAATTTCTTCAAAATGGCATTATGTAAAGGAACAGTAACCTTGTTTTATTATTATTAAATCCTAGACTGCTGTGCTTAACAAAAAGGATTTCTTTCCTCATAGGCTCTGTTTCAATATTTCATGGGCTCACATCTTCATGTATTCTCCTTTCTCTAAAATGACAGCTTTATTGATGCATTGGTCTAAACATGCATTTATAGAAATCCCTTACATTTATATTAAGGATCTCCTGCCACCTAGTGCATAAAGAGAACACTACTTTGATTACGGTATCAACTGCCCCACAGGTCAAAAGTCCCAAGTCTCAGAATGTGGGAAATTTCTACTCAGAACTTAAAAGTCCCACTTAACCAAAAATGGTTAACTCTTCATCAGCTATTGTCCAATAATTTTGTATGTTGAACTTCAATACTCATGAAAGTAACTCAAGCTTGGAACCAGGAATTTCTCAGGTGGAAGGCATCTGGCTGAATACCCTTGGAAAATGGTGTAGAGACTAAGAATGAATTAGTAGAAATGGTGATCAATTACTAGAGGAACAAGTGAAAAGGATCCTATTTATTCTCACTTTTATATTAAAATGAAGGTCAAACCAGCAATGGCAGGAATCAGGCTAATTTAGCTCCATCTGCACACAGCTGCTTACTTTGTTGAGTGCTGTAAGAAGAAACATGGACGTTCAGGCAAATGATTTGAAATTGAGTTAAAGTGGCCCAACCTAATAGTTTCACATAGCTTTTGCACAATTTGAATAATATTTGGCACACAAAAAATCCATGGCTTTGAAAGTTCAATAGATTTAATTGATCAATTTAATACTTAATGATTATTCCTTATATCTCACAGGTAATGGAACTGATTTAATTCAGTCATTAAGACAGATAAACATGTTTGGTTGACCATTATTTTCCATTGCATGTGCATGGCCTTACAACTAGTTTTGAACCCTCTTTGAGTTACAGGCCAGAATATTAGATGAATTTTACGTAGTGAGTTTCTCAAACAGAGCTTAATGAAAGCCGATCGATCAATCTCATTGATTGATCACATGTTGTTGTTTTTTTTTCTCTACAATCTAATGACCTTAGGGGTTTAGAAAGGAAGGGTTGTTTTAGTGTAGGACACACTGAGTGTGGCACCTGAGACAATTGCTAGCCAGTGGCTTTCTAGTGACCATGCCCCTTAGTATAAAGTTCCATTTATCTTTGTTTTTAAATTTTGCCCTTATTTTTTTCTCACTGCCTTATCTTTTCATCTTCTGCTTGTACACACTGACTTACCGTGTCTCTCCTTCCCAACACTCTTACCACTTGGAAGCACTATACTGTTGTGGAAATAGCAAGAGCTTTAGTGCCTGACATGTTTGGGTGGTAAAAGGGTGGTGATGATGACGATGACGATGACAACGATGATGACTACAAATAGATATCCTTTCTGAGCAGTTACTAACAGTATGGGACAGTGCTAAGTGACTTATACACGTATGTCATTAAATATCCACAAAATGCCTTTGATTATAGGTGCTATTAAAATGTCTATTTCAGAGATGGTGAAAACAAGGTACAGAGAAAGTTTAATGATCTGTCCCAAGGTCATACTGCTAGAAATTAGGGGCAGCTAGAATTCAAACTCAGCTTCCTCTGCCTCCAGGGCCCTAATTCTTAACCACAATGTTTAACCGAGTTACTTAACATCTCTGAGCTTCAGTTTACTCAACTGTAAACTGAGCATCCAGTTTACTCAAACAAGGATGATAATATATACCAACTCATAATGTTATTATGAAGATCAAATGCACAAATGGTGGGTGGTTTTCTCTCCCATTTCTCCCTCTCCACTTCTTAGGAACCCAGGAGAAGCTTCAATTCTTCAGGTATCACTGAGAACTTATTTTTGTCAGACTCAAATGGAGCCCTAACTTTCTTGGACTTACTGCCCCAGAATTCTTTAGGGCAGTCTCCCCATCATCTTTCCTGCCCTCAGGGTTCCAAGTGATACTCTCTGGTTCATTGCTTCAACATCATGGCATAATGCCATCAAAAGTAATTAGCAAAAAAAAAAAAAGTAATTAGCAGCTTGTTAAGCATCCCCTTAAAGACCTTGCCTCCTTGCCCTCTCATTCACCCAAGGGCTTATGTTTGCCTTTATTCCAGAAAGGGCACTAGTATCTGTTTATCAAATCACAGTTGACACTATGAAGAAATAACATACATCACTGTCTAAGTTGAAACCAGTATAGTAGCCAACGTGCATCAAACTAAATGACTAGAAGTACAAGTTTAATATTTTAAAATAAAAATTGAAAAAAAATTTTAAACAGGGACTAATTTGGTACTTACCACTGTACTTAACAGATTCACTGATCACCTGGAATTTACCACAATCTAAGAACCCTTTCTGGGAAATCTACTGTCCTTAGGGACTAAGAGATGGGGAAAAAAAGTTCTATTCAGATACCAATTGGTTTCCTCTGTTCTAAATGTTAAAAGCTGCTTTGATAGGAGTCAGCCTATATTCTGTATTTCATTGCCAAGAAAGAAGGAATTGTAAGAAAAGGTCCGATTCACTGTAGCCCTCAGACATTAGATATCATTTGACCTTCAAATGAATGTTTATTCATATTAATATGGTGTCAAAGGTAGAATTACAAGAGCTCACTCCAGGATCCCAGTCTGTGTTGCAATACCCAGGATCAGTAGCAGCCTGCCTCACCTGAGGAAGTAGCCCAAACCAGTATTCCTAAACCAAATATATCAGAAAAGTTGTTTAAAATCAGGGCAAGGGGAGGAATATAGATTCCCACCATGGCTGTGTTATTAAGTAGACATGCCTATCTGTTTTGAATCTGGGTCAAAACTCTTATCACTTGTTTCTTCTTATCTGACATGAATGTACTTGGACTCCATTCCTGCCTGTACCCTCTAGCTGTGCTTGATCCTCTGGATGCAGTTCTTTCTCCCATCTACACAAACTAACCAGGCTTCCATTTGTGTCCCTATCATGGCTGGACTTCTTATATGGCCTCCCAGCTCCCCTGACATTCCCAATTGTGACACAAGTCCTCTGGTTTGAACGGACAGCCTGACCCCAAGTTTGCTCACCAAGATCACGCATCACCTCGTCCTTCTGCACAGTGATCCACCAAACCTGGCACGTACTCTTAAACTTGAACACTCAGAGGGCAGAAAATGTGTCTCTGTAATTCTCTTGGCATAGCACACACGCACTTAAGTGCTTTTTGATTATGATAACTGAATGTGCTCAGAAGTTCTCATAATGGAAACAAATTAAGTCCCTTCACAATGAAATTTATGAAGGCTTAGCAGATTAATACTACCTCAGAGTGGTGGAAGAAAATGCCTTTTCACCACCAGTAGAAATGAATCACCCTCAACTAACAGGGCAATGTCTTTAAGAACAGGTAGAAAAGGAAAGTTGATGGGGGAGGAGAAGCAGAAAAGGCCCTGAATAGCAAAAGGCACACAGAGACCTGCAGAAACTAAACAAGAATCTTACTAACACCCACTGCCTTCAACATCCTTTATCTAGATTCACTTCAGTTAGTGCGATTTCTTTAGAAAAATCAGGAGAAACAATGGTGTTGGGTGGGTATTCTATGAACATGATTGCAAAGTGTTTTTTTATCACTGAAAGTTGCTGGGTTTCCTCCTTATTAATACAACTTTTTCAAAAGCCTGAATTATATAACATTCAGAGTAAAAAGAAGATCATTCTACATGTGTGATCTGTGTTTTAGCTCCCTGGGGATCTGACTGTTTCTAACACAGGCCTATAAAGCAAATTCTGCATTGTTGGCTCTCAAATGTTTTGCAGCAATGATTGAAAGAAATTGGATAGGAAGTTTAAAAATTAAAGTTCTCGTTACAATGGTAATTGGTTATATGCAGGATTTTGGATTCACTGGATGACTACTAAATGATGTCTATCAAACCCTGGGGCTAATTATCTTTTCCCCCCTCTGAATATATATCACTTTTATCAACACCAAAATTTAGGCAAAGCATGTGTTTCTGTAAACTGAGCATTGCATTAATAAGAATTCTACAAGTGAAGCTATACACCAGAAATCCAAGGAAACTCTAGAATGAAGTTATTAACTTTGCAATAGATGTTAATCACCTTCTACCTTCTACTTTTCAAGGAGATTCGAAAGATCACTGATAGGCTTTTACTGGAAAGAAGGAGATGGAGTAGCACATGTCCCTGATCTTCGGGAGAGTTCAACTCTACGGAATTCCTATATTTTTTCCCATAAAAGTGATGCATAAAAAGTATAAGTGCGGGCTTCCCTGGTGGCGCAGTGGTTGAGAGTCTGCCTGCCAATGCAGGGGACATGGGTTCAAGCCCTGGTCTGGGAAGATCCCACGTGCCACGGAGCGGCTGGGCCCGTGAGCTACAAATACTGAGCTCTGCGCGTATGGAGCCTGTGCTCTGCAGCAAGAGAGGCCGCGACAGTGAGAGGCCCGCGCACCACGATGAAGAGTGGCCCCCGCTTGCCACGACTAGAGAAAGCCCTCGCACAGAAACGAAGACCCAACACAGCCAAAAATAAATAAATGAATAAATAAATTTATAAAAAAAAAAAAAAAAAAAAAGGAAAAATACAATCATACCTCCATACTTTTAGTTGTTACGCCTCCATAAATCTTAGCCTATATATCAGACTAAAAATCTGAAAAAAAAATTCTTTGTTAGACCATGTGTCCCAATCTTTGTTTTGGAATATGTAAGAATCACAGGGCCAGGTAAATAGGCATGAATTCTGCTCTTACAACATTTTAAAGGTTTATAATGCTAGAACACATATGATTTGATTTGATTGGGGTTAGTTTATATTTTTGTGGTTATTCTTTGGACCTTAAGGATGGGAAGACAGGCTCCTAAAAAATCTAAGTTTGAGAAACAAGATTCTTTTGCAATGACAGCCTCCATTGAACTGGTGAACCTAAACTCTGGGTGATAAGAAACATTTTCTGGCCCTGTTGGAACAAGAAAGCCTTCTGAGGGAGGCAACCAAGTTAAATATTGAGCAGGGGAAGAGAGACTGCCAAGGTCCTATAAGTTCAAAAACCATTCCTAGTATCACTGTTATTAATATTTCTTGAACACTTACTATGTGCTCTTTATTATTTTGATATATGCTTTCACTTGCATCATCTCATTTAATCCTTAAACTAGCTCTGTGAGGTTGGTTCTATTATCTGATCTACTTCACAGAAGAGGAAGCTGAAGTTCAAAGAGGTTAATTAACTTGCTACAGGTCACATAGGTGACAGGAGAAAAAGGCAGGCTTCAAACCTAGGACTATCCAATTCTAAAACCCAGTCTTACCAATATGTCAAAAATGACTGGGAAACAAATCAGTTGAGCGTATAAATATATCCAAATCAGCAGTTGTGTTTGTTTCAGAGACTTATTTTAAATACGCCAGGGTTCTCAAAGTATTAGGAAAATATAATGCAGAAAAGAAATGTGGGCCTTGGAGTCAGACAGACCTGAGTTCATAATTCAGTGCTTGGAAAAACCAGCTATGTGACTGAGGGCTAGTTATCTGACTTGGCCAAGACATACTTCCCTCATTTATAAGGGAAGTAATAATGATACCTGCTTTGCTGGATCACTGAGAGAATTAAATGAGATAATATATGTAAAGTGCCTACCAGTTCCTGGCACCTAGTATACACCCAATAAGTAGTCTAAGTGGTATTGATTACTATTGTGTATGGAGCCATAGTGGCCTGCAAAGACCTCTCAAGTGGGTGTCTGGCCTGGTTCAATATGCAGGTCACACAAAATTGTGGGTTTTAAAAGTGTCATTTTGACCATTTTAAAAGGCAATAAAAACATTTTAAAATGAGGCCCAGTAAATAATAGCTCTTTATTCAATCAACA
>NW_020172450.1:907691-919290 GCF_003031525.2 Neophocaena asiaeorientalis asiaeorientalis | reverse complement strand
TTCTAAGAGTGGAAGGAGGAAAATAAATGGTGTCTTTTGCCTCCAAGTGGTCTCTGGCATAAAGTCGGAAAATGCTTGAGAGGGAGACAGACACACTGCATGAGCCAAAGGCACATCTTATTTCATTCCTTAAGTTTTAAAGCATTTTTAAGGCTTGAAGAACCCTGATCACGATCAAATGTAAAGCGAAAGGCCTTTTCCTTCTAAGATCATGTCAACCAGCCCCCTGGCTCCAGGCACACTTGCCTGAGACTCATGCTGAACACATGGCCACCGATTCCCCAGCTGTCTTCAGTAATTTGTGCAAGTGTTTGGCAACCTTGTCTGTCAGGGAGTGCTTCCTCATTATATTGGACTCTAGAAGAGTTACTCCTCACCTTCCATAGATTATTTGCTGCCACATGTATTTTTAAAAAGAGATTTTCTAAGGGAAGGTTATTAAGGTGTATTTAATTAAAGCTTCTACCTTTCACTGTCACAAAAACATATAACTCATGATTAATAACTCGAAGAGATGTCTTCATCCCGAAGGCCTGTCCTTGCCAATTTTAAATCACACATAGTATCCTATTTTTATCTGTCTCTGTGTTAAAGTCCAGAAACTTAATCAGTTTTTTCATCGCCCCTCCCCCCCGTAGGTCTTCTCATAACCTCATGCATTGAGAAGGAAAGAACAATGTTCCAAAACTCAGTTTAATAAACACCTTCAGGACATATGCATTAAGAATCAATAATTAAATGCTGTCCCTGGTATAAAGAAGTGGTACTACTGACACACCTCAGGGAGAGAGCATGGGCTCAAAAGACTTTTTATTTTTTTGCAGTAGCAGAGATGGACTTCAGTGGATCAGTAAATATTTTTCCCAAGGGAAAATATTTGTAAGCTACATGTCTAAGATTTGGGAAGCAGGGTTTCCCTGGTGGCGCAGTGGTTGAGAGTCCGCCTGTCGATGCAGGGGACACGGTTTTGTGCCCCAGTCCGGGAAGATCCCACATGCCGCGGAGCGGCTAGGCCCGTGAGCCATGGCCATTGAGCCTGCACGTCCGGAGCCTGTGCTCCGCCATGGGAGAGGCCCACATACCGCAAAAAAAAAAAAAAAGATTTGGGAAGCAAGGGTAGAGGAAGCAAAGAAGGCCAAATGAATTTAATAGAACATGGCTCACCTCAGCACATAAATCTCCAATCTTCACTCTGTATGACTAATCTCCTTCTCCCATTACCTTGGCCTCTCACTATGTCTTGGGATTCACTTCCACTATTTAAAAAGATTAAGTGTGGACATGCAACAATATGGCTGATGGATGAATCTCACAAACACGATATTGAAAGGGTACAGACTATGATTCCATTTATATAAAGTTAAAATGGACAATTAATGTATGCTGTTAGAAGACAAGATGGTGGTTAACCCTGAAGGGATAATAACTGGAAGAAGGCATGAGGGGAGCTTCCAGGGTATTGGGGATATTCAGTTTCTTGATCTGTGTGTTGGTTACATGTTCAATGTATGAAAAACATTGGCCTGCACATTTATAGTAAGGGAGCCTTCCTATATTTATATTAAACTTTGATAAATATTTTTATTTTATTTTTTGCAGTATGCGGGCCTCTCACTGTTCTGGCCTCCCCCGTTGCGGAGCATGGGCTCTAGAGCGCAGGCTCAGTAGTTGTGGCACATGGGCCCAGCCGCTCCGCGGCATGTGGGATCTTCCCAGACCGGGGCACAAACCTGTGTCCCCTGCATCGGCAGGCGGACTCTCAACCACTGCGCCACCAGGGAAGCCCCAATAAATATTATTTTTAAAAGGTAGGCGTGAGGACTTTTCATGTAGTAAGATTTGCTCAAACTCCTCATCCCTTTCTGCATGGATGCCACTAATACTAACCAAGTGAATATGAGAGACACAGCCAGTGTGGCAATAGATTTCTTATATGTTTTCTAGAGTGAAACAATGGCTTATGCGTCTCCTTTGTAATCATGGGTGATAGCGTTCCATTGCTTTCTTCATTCCTCCATCCATCAAATACTTACTGAGCACCTTTTATGTGCGAGGCACTGTGTAAAGCACTGGGGATACCAATGGTGACTGACATAGATATGGTCCTTGCCCTCTCAGAGCTTACAGTCTGATGGGAAAACATTCAATAAAGCATAAAATGATTAAATAACTATAGATTGTGATAAAGAAAATGTAGAAAATTAAACAGAGTGTAAAGTGAGATAATAGGAGGGATGAGGAGGTCTTTTGTAGACAGGATAGTTGGGGAGGGCCTCCCTGAAGTGACAAGTCATCATCCATGAAGTCTAGGGGACTCATCACATATGAAGGCCCTGAGGTAGAAAAGCCTGAGCAACCACAGAGTGGCTAGCCCTCTCTAAGCTAGCACTAAACCTGCTGACACTGTGGGGAAGGCAAGAGGTAGTATCTAGAAGCAAAGCATCTCCAGGAAAAACTCTCAAACCTGAAAGTGATATGCTGCCAAGTTTGAGGAGTTGTTGATTATGACCATCTTCTTTACTTCCTCAGTTAAACATTCATAGTGAAAGATGCCCAAGGAGTACCAAGGAAGCCTTTTAGGCTTTTTAGAAAGTTAAAGAGTTGCAAACTCACAACATGATACATCAAGACTAGACTCATGTACCCTAGAATTATCTTAACCACTTCCTTATATATCACAAATCTTATCATCTAGTTAAATCATAAGGGCCAAAGTTTGATATAACCTTATTAGCCTATAATGAAAGCATTACTCCAGCCTCACACTGCAATTCTCCATTCTCATCATAGACACACACACACACACACACACACGAGTATAAAAGGGCTGCACTGTAGTTTGAGGATGTTCTTTGAAGTCCTGGGCCTTAAATGGCAGCAGCATTACAGATACTTCTCTTTCATGTATGCATGAACCTACGAGAAACAAAGCATCCAGTACATCTTATTCATAGAAATATGTTTCCTACTATTTGCACAAGTAAGACAACCCCAGGCAAGGTGGACTACATTCATGTTTCTTACCCATGTCTAAAGCAACTGTTCAACATGGTAAAGGCTTTTTATGTTGTTCATTCTAATTCAAAACGTAGTTTTATAAGGATTGACTCCATACAAAAACAAATACCCAAGAACATTGCTTTCCATTTATTTTCCTACAAAGGTTTCTGAGCCCTCTGCCACTCTCTGGGATGCCCAGATCTAATTGAACTAAACATGTCTCCTACTACGAGTCCTGCATGGAACAATGTGACCTCCTTTGTAGGAGAAAGTCCTGCTAGCTACCACAGTCCCTCCTTCCCTCCTATCCTAGAGTAATTCGGGTACAGGGGAGAAGAGTACATGTGGAAGCAAAGTCCAATATAAAGGAAAGTATACATGACATGTCTTGGGGTTTAGGCTCTACCTAGAGCCTCTACTGAAAGGACTATATCTGAACCTGTGAGCCACACCAATATAGCTGACTGGACCAGGGATGAATACCTAATGCAAGAAGGAGGGACTCTTCCGGAGCTGGGCAGAGCCAATCATAAGCCATCAGGAATTTAAACCTAGAGATGTGGAGGAAAAGTCCAGATACTGGATCTGAAAGCTCATGCCAAGTTAGGGCTTGGACATCCATAGTGACCAATGCTTCAGAGGACTAAGAAGAGGAATCCAATTAAGGGGAGTAGAGGTGTGAGGGGAGAAAGAGCAGATGTTCCATGAGAATCTGGGAGAAAGTAGTGGGCATAAGAAAAACCATGCACTTGCAGAGAGGTGGAAAGAGATGCCTAAGTTTCTAATATAGTATTCGTGGGTTTTTTGTTTGTTTGTTTTTTGGTCATGCCACGCGGCATGGGGTATCTTAGTTCCCCGGCCAGAGAGCGAACCCATGTCCCCTGCAGTGGAAGCGGGAAGTCCTAACCACTGGACTGCCAGGGAAGTCCCTAGTATTTGTGTCTTGCCTTTGCATTCTGTGAGCTAGCTCTATGTTTGTTTCAATAACCTCCCCACTTTACTATCTTAAGTGAATTTCCATTTTTTGTAATCAAAAAGAACCTTGACTAGAGGAGAGGAGGACCTAGCCCCCTTAAGACTGTGCAACTCTCTCCCTACTGAGAGAGAAGGGAAAGGAGTAAGGAGAAAGAATATACTAAGTATATTGCAAATGAAAGGAAGACGTACTAGCATAGTAGTACACAGGCAGTAAATGAAAAAGACTGCATTTGTGGTCAAAGGCATCCCTATGCAGATTTTCCAGAACTCTCTTGTATTTCCCTTTCATGATATCCTTGCCTCCCCTCATTATATTATTGGGAAGGTAGCATAACACTGGGGAAAGGGTATGGGCATCAGCCAGCCAGTTTAGGGTTCAGAATCCAGATTCTTCACTTCCTAGCTGTGCAACCTTAGATAAGTTTCTTTATCTCTACAAGCCAAATTTTCATTATTTGTTAAATAAGAATAATGGCTATCTCCCAGGGTTGTTGTGAGAATTAAATTAGAGAATATAATACACACGGCAGGGCACCTGGCAGGCCGTAGATGCTCAACAAAAATTAGTTCCCCTCCTGCCAGCGGGGTGGATATGGGGGTAGGTGTGGAATCCAGTTTTCAAACTACATGAAACTTCATCACGTTTCATATATTTACTTAATCTTTTGTTAAGATGGACAGGTTTTTAATTCTTCCTGCATCCAGTTTGCATAGCAGGACTATTATTTTTACGTGAACTGATATGACTTTCCTAAACAGCTGACACTCCAATTTTAAAATGTAAAAAAAACCTTTTAAATATTCCAAAGTCAATGATCAATGATTTTCCAAAAAATTTTATTATTACCCCAGTGTTTTTCAATCTCATTTTTCAGAGCACTCAGGACTCCAAAGAGGTATGGGATAACGAGGAGGTCACGCAGAAGGCAGAGCAGATGAGAGACTGCTCTAATCCAGGCAAGTTCATTTTCTTAATTATTTTAGATATTGGAGGTCCACATAGGATTTTACTTAAAAAGATGGTTGTATTTCTTTAAGGAAAAAAGCTGTAAAACCCCACTGCTATACAACATGGCCTCTTTCCCTTGGCATGGACAGTCAAGCCTGGTCTGCAATTCCACTTGAGTCTAACTCTTCCACATTTCTAGCCATCTCATTCTAGTACAGCTATAACCATAAGGCTTCAGGTCATTCTAACATGGATCAGAATCGCTATCTGAAAATATAACCTATCTTAAGTATACTTGTATAAGTGTATGCTGCCCAAACACAGTCATGAACAAACTTATACAAAGGAAATAGCAGTAGGGGTTTGGATTCACCAGACCAGTGGTATGCAAGAACCCTTTGGAAATAATATGTAGGCCCCTGAACTGACTCTCCAAGAAAATGTCTGTTAATGATCAGTAATACTTGACAGGGTCTACCAAAGGAGAAAAAAGAAGGAGATAAAAGAATATGAACACTGAAGACAGTTCAAGTATGAAGCATCATCATGGGATACATACACATGCACAAGCAAAAAATGTAAAAAATAATAATCTCAGAAAGAGAGTCAAACAGGGTTTTTCAGGCAAGAGAAGCTATCTCAGAGGGTCCTTCTGGAACTGAACAAACTGATTTTTTTTAAGTTGCCCAGAGTGTGTATGACTATTAATAACATGATTAGTCTCAGAGTCACAGATAAATGGGTTCCCAACAGAGCAAGGGTATGTATCTCCACTGTACACAGTATTCCAATATATTTTTTACTCAGTCTCAAACCAACTCCCTCTAATTTTATTTAAAGGAAAGGTTGTTATTCCTGAATGTGTAATGATACCAGAGCTAAAAGATTTCCCGATATAGACTCAGCTGGGATGTTACTCTAATATTATTAACCTAAACGAAAACTTTCTTGAGCAAAGCTGATCTTATTTCTATATTGTCAAGACTGACAATAGCTTATGTATCTTCTGCCATGGAAACTAATGTTAGCTACTAGGTAAAAGTAGTGCAACCATTTGTAACTTTCTTTAAAGTGCCTATCACCAAAATACCTACATGCTAACATAGTGGTATTAGAAATCTGAAATTCTGTCAAAGAGAAATTAACTATCCCCTACACAAAGCAAAGGCACATAACAGTCTAGATTGTGAAACAAGAATTTTTCTAATACTGTAATGATTAATCCCATGAAGAAAAAAATCAGAAAAAAAGCCGTAAGTCTTCTTGGAAAAGAGACTAATATAGCATTTACTTTTTCTCCCTTTACATTACCTAAAGTATCAATAGCAGATTTGGGAAAAATAGTCAATGTAGAGGTTAATTTTCCTAGACCATGAAATTAAACACCTGGATGTCTCAAAAAACATATGGATAACTTATACACTTTTATTTTTCAGAGTTTTAAAAAATTTTTTATTTTATGCTGGAGCATAGTTGATTAACAATGTTGTGTTTGTTTCAGTGTACAGCAAAGTGATTCAGTTATACGTATACATATATCTATTCTTTTTCAAATTCTTTTCCCATTTAGGTCATTATAGAATATTGAGCAGAGTTCCCTGTGCTAGACAGTAGGTCCTTGTTGGTTATCTATTTTAAATACAGTAGTGTCGTGTACGTGTCAATCCCAACTCCCAGTCTATCCCTTCCTCCAACCCTTCCCCCGCTGGTAACCATAAGTTTGTCAGAGATATTTCTGATGACTTATTGACACTGAGGAATTCTGAGTCATAATGCAAATCCTTTTATTTAAGAGAGCAAGAAGTAACTAAATTCCTCAAAACAGAATGATTTTGAAATGTTTTTGTTCCCTAGTAAAGTACAGAACGGTATGTTACTACATCCAAATGTACACGATGTCTGAGGATCATTCTGATTATAACTTTTGGTCAAATTCATTAGCATTGTTAGCGATCCTGAGTCATTTATAAGTTAGGAAAACTAACCTTCCAATAAATCCAAAGATGTAGCTCACTTTTTACATTGTTCCTCTCTTATACATTAATACTTGTTCTGATAATATATAAAAATGTAAACACTGAATAAAACAGTTACATTCATAATCACAGCTTACATCATAAAACTAAAATAAGAAAAAAAATGGTCTGGAATAAATGTCACTTCTACCTCCTGTGTAGCCAAACTGGGCTTCTAATTCCTGTCACTTTCCAAAACAATCACGAAAAACTTGAAATGGAGTCCTGTGCTGCCTATAGAACACATCCTATTTGCTAATCCATTGTGAAAGTTTAGGCAGGCAGTCAAAAAGGGAAAGAGGTAAGGAGAGAACAGCTAAGTTCTTCACATCAGTTTTGTTCAGCAATAACTCTCCTCCCTTCTCTCCACCTCTAAATCTTAATCATCTTTATTAAGTTAGGACTTTGACCAGAAAGATCCAGCCAAATTCCCCGAACAACTAACAATACCATAGAAGCACATGAGCACCACATTTGAGAAGTAAAGGGATGAATATCCATGAGGGCAAGAACTGTCTTATTCACAGGACCCATCATAGATCTGACTCATAATAAAAGTACTCACAAATATTTAATGAATGAATGAGTGAAATGAAGACATATCCAAGGCTTTCTCCTTTCCCATTTTCCATCTCCCCCCTATTATTTTAACTCCCATCTCCCACAGAAAATCTGGGCCTGACTTTTTCTTTGAGGCTGTAAGCATTTCACTGCAGCCAGAACATGTGACTCCCTTATGGGGTTCATAGTGGTGGGACTGACTTGTATTAGAGCATGGAGGTTTCTGCTTTTCAATTACCAGATACCTATATGTTTTGCATTAGTCCTCATTTGTTTTTGTTTTTGTTTTTGTTTTTTTGCGGTACGCGGGCCTCTCACTGTTGTGGCCTCTCCCGTTGCGGAGCACAGGCTCCGGACGCGCAGGCTCAGCGGCCATGGCTCACGGGCCCAGCCGCTCCGGCGGCACGTGGGATCTTCCCGGACCGGGGCACGAACCCGCCTCCCCTGCGTCGGCAGGTGGACTCTCAACCACTGAGCCACCAGGGAAGTATGATGATTGAGACATCACTACAAACACTGGAAATCATTAAAGCTATAACCAGATTTTCTCATGAATATTTCAAATAAATCCAAGTGATTCTCCAATTTTTAAAAATTTACCAACAAATAAAATGCACCTGAAAATTACAACTTAGCCTTAAGCTCTATAATTGCTATAGATTCTTAGTTTGCAAAATTTGCAAAATGTAACCTTGTATTTATTTAGCAAAGCTACACTATGTGCAACTTTAATATTAATAAAACAAGCCATCTCATTTATCTTTATTAACAAGACTGTCACTTCATAAATTTTCAACTAACACTCAATGACTTTTTATATTTGAATGCAAAAAAGACAAATTAAAATTCCTCATCCATTTCACTTCCACTGAGGGAAATCAAGCAGAAAACACTGAGAACAAATGCCCTCTTAGATCTGAGAACTCGAGTTTGGTTTGATCAAGGTTGGGTTCACTGGCATAGGACAAAGTTAAATTTTTACAACTTGCTTTCTAACTTTCTTAATCACGGAAACCATATTGATTCAGGACACTATGATAGCAAAACTAACTAGAATGCTGTCCCTTTTCAGAGAGGGCCTTTATACCTTTTTTTTTTTTTTTTTTTTAAACATCTTTATTGGGGTATAATTGCTTTACAATGGTGTGTTAGTTTCTGCTTTATAACAAAGTGAATCAGCTATACATATACATATGATCCCATATGTCTTCCCTCTTGCGTCTCCCTCCCTCCCACTCTCCCCATCCCACCCTTCCAGGCTGTCACAAAGCACCGAGCTAATATCCCTGTGCCTTGCGGCTGCTTCCCCCCAGCTATCTACCTTACTACGTTTGTTAGTGTGTATATGTCCATGACTCTCTCTCGCCCTGTCAAAACTCACCCTTCCCCCTCCCCATATCCTCAAGTCCGTTCTCCAGTAGGTCTGCGTCTTTATTCCTATCTTACCCCTAGGTTCTTCATGACATTTTTTTCCCTTAAATTCCATATATATGTGTTAGCATACGGTATTTGTCTTTTTCTTTCTGACTTACTTCACTCTGTATGACAGACTCTAGTTCTATCCATCTCATTACAAATAGCTCAATTTCATTTCTTTTTAAGGCTGAGTAATATTCCATTGTGTATATGTGCCACATCTTCTTTATCCATTCATCCGATGATGGGCGCTTAGGTTGTTTCCATGTCCTGGCTATTGTAAATAGAGCTGCAATGAACATTTTGGTACATGACTCTTTTTGAATTTTGGTTTTCTCAGGGTATATGCCAAGTAGTGGGATTGCTGGGTCATATGGTAATTCTATTTGTAGTTTTTTAAGGAACCTCCATACTGTTCTCCACAGTGGCTGAACCAATTCACATTCCCACCAGCAGTGCAAGAGTGTCCCCTTTTCTCCACACCCTCTCCAGCATTTATTGTTTCTAGATTTTTTGATGATGGCCATTCTGACTGGTGTGAGATGATATCTCATTGTAGTTTTGATTTGCATTTCTCTAATGATTAATGATGTTGAGCATTCTTTCATGTGTTTGTTGGCATTCTGTATATCTTTATACCTTTTAATCAGCACAAATGATCAGCAAAATTTACTAGGCAACCTATGTGAATTTTACACAAACACAAAGTCAGTACATCAACATAGAGGTATAAAGATCAATTCAAGAAGACATTTCTGAGGTAGAACCAACCATAATTAGGGACCAACTGGATAGGGGATGAGAGAGAGTTAATGGTAAATAGAGTGAAGGGTAGAGTTAATTGGCAGTTTTTTCATATTAATAAGGAAAATTTATTCACATTTTAGTGAGATGTAAAAAAACTTAAAAATTTATTCACATATTTAGTGAGGTGTAAAAAAACTTAAAAGGTTCATGATTAGCAAGCCAGACCTTCCTCATCCATGGTTCATTTTTGCCTCCCAGTTAACCCAAAATATGCCATAATTGAATTTGGTTGATTTCTAACCATTTCTTCAATATATAAAAGTCATTTTTGAATTCTAAGCCCACCTACCAAGAATCTAAGCATAGCCCCTAATAGTTTCTGTTAGCTTTTCTCAGGTCCAATCTTTCCCTTTTCAGTTAAACGAAGATTCATCTATTTTTTCAAGCTTTTCTTGTTTCAAATAGGCTGAAATAAAAATATATAATATATATCATATATAATAAATATTAATATATATAACAATGTATATATGTTTGTGTATATATAAACACACACAATATATATACAGAGAGAGAAAGAGTATTCCATTTCCAGCTTCAGTTTTTCTGATTTTACTCCTATAAACTTGTGCAACTCAAATCACAGGCACACACACTTCATGGGAGTCTAAAGATTCTTTTCACGTTTTACTCAACATTACTTTTTAGCTATAAAAATTAGTTAAGCCATAATAGACTCTCTGTTTACATCTGCAAGACTCTAACATTATAATTAGATGTTAAAATATACTTTTTCACTCCCGCTAAATCTGTTTTTCAACCTCAATGAAACCTCCAATTACATCCTAGTCTATCAGCCTCTTCCTGACTACCCTTACATGCCCACCTGACCCTCATCAGTAATCACAGTTCCCTTATGCCCCTGACCTGCCAACACAGCGGACCTGCCAATTCACAACCCTGTACCCATCCCTCCTTCGTTTTCTGTTTTCTTCTTTTTTAAAACTCTTCAAGCTCACAGGCAGCTGAAAGCAAGAGAAAACCCACATGTCCTTGCTGATTGGTTCCACTGTAGAGCTGGAATTTTTTTTTTAACAACCGTTGGTCCTTAAAAATCTAACATTGATGCTTTTACTCAGCCCTACTTCATTCAGGCCAACTCACTCTCTTGGTCATGGATGACTTTTTCCCTTATTCTTACAGAAATCAAGGGTCATCAGGTCTGAACTCTCAAATTCCCTTACCTATACCTTCAAAATGTATTTTCATCTATTCTTACTCTTTTCTGTATCAGAGGAAGAAATATCCTACTTATTTTCCAAGAATCTTCCCACATCTGTGCTTTTAATTCCATCTCACCTGTATGGTCTTTTCTGAAAATTTGCTCTGTCAGTTATATTTCCTTTCAAAATTCTGTCTCTAACTCTGTGTATATCTATCTATCTATCTATCTATCTTTCTCTCTCTTGCTCTCTCTCCCTCCAGCATTCAACATCTTTCTCAATCACTCTGTCTCAATTTCTCTCTCAATCTTTCTCCCTTTCTTAATTTCTCTCTTCTCATTCCTTCTGTTTCTTCTCATTCTCTTCTTTCAAGTTTCTCAGCAGCACTCTATCCTAGATCTCCTCTAGTCTGATCACGACACCTCTAGCTTTACCTGCTTCTTTTTCTCTACCAGCTTCTTAAAACCTGTCTTTCCCCTGAGTTTTGTCCTCTTCCCTGTACTCTTCACAATTCTATATGCTCTCACTGAGCAATTTCACTCAGGTCATGGTTTTAACTACCCCGTATATGCTGATGACTCTCAAATCTGTGTCTGGCTCTAAATTCTCGAACTCCAGTTCCATTGTTCTGAATGTTCTGCATGCCTAGCGTTCTACAGTAATCTTATAACAAACACATCCAACTTCCCTTTCCCCTCCTCCCCCTCCTC
>NW_020172450.1:902220-907650 GCF_003031525.2 Neophocaena asiaeorientalis asiaeorientalis | reverse complement strand
CCTCCTCCCCCTCCTGTATTCCCCTAGCTGGTAGCTGAAGCCTTTGGGTCATGCTTCTCTATTGTTCCGTATGTCCCAAATGTAATTAGTTACTAAGTTCTGTCTATCATATTTACAAAATATTTCTTCCTTTCCATTTACATTGCCCATGAACTAATTCAGACACTCATTATCTATCACCTGTATAATTGCAGTGAACTCCTAACTGATTCCATTACATCCCATATCCTTTCCCTCTAATGCATCTTCAATACTGCTACCAAAATTCTCTCTATAAAATGCAGATCATGCCAGAATCCTGCTTAAAACACTTCCAGTGGCTCTCTATGCCTACAAAATAAAGTCCAAATTCATTAATTGGCATTTGAGGTTCTATCTTTCTAGTATTATATACATTAAATTGTCCCAATGCAACACTGGAACATATGACACAGATGTCAAATAAGTCATGTACTTCCATGCAACAAAGGATAAATTCTATTATACTTCGAGTGCTATGGAATCGAGTATATCTAAGCAATTGTACTGTAATGCTATATAAAACATTTTTCTGTCCCCATCTGGGAAGAGGAGTTAACTGTGATCATTGAAGGAAGTAAATGGAGAAGAAAACAGAATCATTTTTCACTTCTAATGTAAGAATACCCTAATCAAAGGAAATAAAAGTACCTTTCATATGTGAGGCACTGAACTAGGATGGAAGTGTACAATGAGGGAATGTAACATACAATCTAACCACAACTTACATCTTTTAGGTATCTGAGGACCCACTTCCTCTAGGGTCCAACACAGGCAACATCCTTATTTTTTAACCTAATTATACCATTATTTCAGCAATGAACACATGTTTGTAAAATGTGTAATGAGGATCATCACTAGCTAAATATTTCTATAAGAAATGGAAGGAAGGAAGAGAGGGAGGGAGATAAGGAAAGTCCAAAATGGTGGTTAGCTGTGAAAAGGGACTTTGCACATGGCAAACACAGACTCTGTTTACGTAAAGCCGGAATGAATAATCTGAGTTATTATTTGGTTTTCACTTCTATTTCCTCCTCTCAACTGTTCTAAATAGATCTACATGAGCTGTAAAAATTAAGGCCTAGTCAAAACTCACAGAAAGCATATTGTAGTTGAAAAATACTAAAGTAAATAAACCTAGTACTTTATATGATTCTAGCAAATTTTCTCTATGGTGACTGAACTCTGCCGAGTCTACATTCCTTTCACATGGTCTCTGTTGTGACAGCTGGCCTGGGTAAGAGGACACAGACTGGCAAGAAGACAGAGTGAAAATAGGTGGCTTATTTGGGGGAATTCTAGCTTATTTGCTTCAAAGCAACCAGTCATATACTACTAAACATACATGTGGCTATTCTACCACATCTCCTAGTGAATATTTAACCTAAAATAAAGTTGTAATCTTGTTTTGTCTCTAAATATATCTACAGATAAAGATTTAATAAATTAAAAGCTATCAACATATTAAAAGTATGCTTTTTATTCATAAAAATATGGGTAAACAAGCAGGACAAAGCATCACAATAGATTTTAACCAGACATAATTTCTAGCAAAATTTGAGCACGGAGAAAACTTCTGTGTGATGAAAGTCTTTCTAAGAAAAATTGTTTCAGTGAGATCGTGATTCAATGTTTGACATTCCCTATTGTTTTCTATTAAAAGGCTTTTAGCAGTTCTCAGCAGAAAGTCAAACCAGTTCATGCACCAATATTTATTACTTAAATAGCACAGTGAGGTTTATACAAAATCAAAGTTATCTTTAAATAGGAAATCTGTCTGTATAAAATTCCTGCAAATGTGACGGGAAAAAAATCGAAATTCTAGTGGGCTGACTGGTCTTGAAAATGTATGATGCATCTCAAGCTTATAGCAGCAGTTATGTTGAAAGGGTACACTTAACAAATAAATCATCAGAACATGATATCTTAAAAAGCAATGCTGGCTAAAAATCCTTAGTAGAAAAGAAATCCCCGAAAATATTAAAATAAAGTGTCTTTAATCTTTCCAGCAAAGTTACAAAGCAATGAAAGTATTTATCCAAAATAGTTTAGCATCACTGCTTTAAAAATAATGGCAAGTCAGCATAACACACGGATCAGAGACCAATGCAGAAAACGACACAGATGAACTGTTTGTGGTATATTATAGATTATTGCTTTGTAAGAGAAAATGCTTGACAATGGGGCTTGGGTAAGGATATTATAAATTACTTTGATAATCATGTCACAGTCATAGAAAAGCGATGAGGCTATTTTTAACTCTTCAAATATAGGAAGTATATTCAGAGTCATAAGGGTATTGTATATATAGTTTATATTGGAAAGTGATTGTATCTTTTGAATGAAAGGCCAGGCCCAAGATACTCAAACCCAGTAGGTATCAACTGGAGGAAATTTTGTCCCCATCACCCCCCACCCCCCGCACGGGGACATTTGACAATGTCTGGAGAAATTTCTGATTGTCACAGTTAGTGGGGGATATGCTACTGGCATGTAGCAAGTAGAGGCCAGGGATATTGCTAAACATCCTACAACACAGAGGACAACTTCCTCACAGCAAAGGACTGCCAACCCCAAATATCAATAGTGCCTCTGCAGAGAAACCCTCTCCTAAGTGACTATACCGAGACCTCACAAACCTTAGATAACATCAACTGAAATTTGTCACAAAGAATACCATCTTAGATCTCATGTCCAAGCACTGTACAAAACATATTAAAAGATATTTTTACCTAGGAGTTGATTTTACTTTTAATATGTGTGTCTTCCTAGAAAGCATTATAATAAATCTACTCTGTGTTTTCATCTAGTAGGGCTGTATACTCCATGGAAGGCAGTGAAGAGTCAGAAGTACTGTGAATGGGCAGAGGAATATGTGTGTGAATGTGAGTGGCTTTAAGAAGATAAAAGATGACTTGATCAATTGAAGGGGAGCAGAATATACCATCCCAAAATGTGCCTCTTTGGCGTAAGAATTATTCTAGGCTGATTATTTTTAAGAAACAGCAGATATAGGCTCTTCAGGCAAGGGAAACAAAATAAAGAATAAACCAATGGGACTACATCAAACTAAAAAGCTTTTGCACAGTAAAGGAAACTATCAACAGAACTACAGCACAGCCGACTAAATGTGAGAAAATATTTGCAAGTGGTACATCTGATAAGGGGTTGATACCTAAAATATACAAAGAACGCATACAAATTAACATAGGAAAAACAGACAACCCAGTTAAAAAGTGGGCAGAGGACCTGAATAGACATTTTCCAAATAAGATATACAGATGGCCAACAGACACACGAAAAGGTGTTCAACATCACTCATTACCAGGGAAATGCAAATCAAAAGCACCATGAGATATCACCTCACACCTGTCAGAATGGCTATCATTGAAAAGACCACAAATAACAAAGTGTTGGTGAGGATGTGGAGAAAAGGGAACACTTGTGCACTGTTAGTGGGATTGAAATTGGTGCAGCCACAATGGAGAACAGTATGGAGTTTCTTCAAAAAATTAAAAATAGAACTACCATACGATCCAGGAATTCCACTTCTGGGTATTTCCACAAAGGAAACAAAAACACCAATTTGAAAAGATATATGCACCCCTATGTTCATTGCAGCATTATTTACAATAGCCAAGATATGGAAGAAATCCGTGTGCATCGATAGATGTATGAAGATGTGCTCACACACACACACACACACACACACACACACAGTGGAATACTACTCAGCCATAAAAAAGAATGAAATCTTCCCATTTGTGATAACACAGATGGACCTAGAGGGTACTGTGCTAAGTAAAATAAGTCAGCCAGAGAAAGACAAATAGAGTATGATTTCACTTACATGTGAAATCTAAAAAACAAAAGAAACATAACAAAACAGACTCACAGAGAACAAACAGGTGGTTGCCAGAGAGGAGGGAAGTGGGGGGATAAGTGAAATAGGTGAGGGAAATTAAGAGGTACAAACTTCCAGATACAGAATAAATAAGTCAAGGGGATGTGATGTACAGCACAGTGAATATACTCAATACTATTGTAATAATTCTGTATGATGACAGATGGTAACTAGACTTATTGTGGTGATCATTTTGTAATGTATAAAAATATCAAATCACTATGTTGTACATCTGAAACTAAAATAATATTGTAAGTCAATTATACTTCAATAAAAAAATTTAATAAATAAATAAATAAATGAAATAGCAGACAAAGGGAAAGCTTGAAAACCCCTTTTCTAAGAGATATTTACAAGGGAAATCTCCATTTGTAAGGGTGTCTCTGTCTCTGTATAAGGAAGAGAAACGTGACTCTAAATCTCTAGAAACTCTTATCAATGGAGAAGGCAAGGACTTAAATCTGCATAACAACCTTACCCTTGTTTACTGTGCTTTTCCTGGTAACCTCCCATAACTGCCCCCCACCCAAATCTTCTTTTGTCTTTAGCTGGAGATGGATTTAAGATGCTGGCTTGGGCCTGGAGTTATTCAGTTTTCCTGGGTATCCCCCATGTATACAGGAGGTATTCCACTTCTGTTTGTTCTTCTCCTGTTAATGTGTCTTTTATTAAGGGAGGTCTCAGCCAAGAACCCAGAAAGGTACAGGGGAAATTATTTTTCCTCTCCCACACAATGCAGATATGGTTGAGGAAGAAAAAATAGTCACAAGTATGGAATACTACTTAGTTGTAATTAAAGGAGAGGACATGAATTATACAACAGAAAAATGATTATTTTTGTTCATTTGGTCAAAAACAACACATGCACTTTGAATCTCTGTTCACAATATTCAAAGGAAGCTTTCCATATGACTTAGGAGCCATCATTACATTAAAAAATTTCGAAGAAGAGAGCTACAGCCATATCGTTCTAGGAATACACAGAAGCAGATTTGCCTGACCAGTTTGTGCAAACTATGATATTGTGAAGAAGGAAGCTTGTGAAGACCAAGATTACTGCCACCCAAAAATACCTTCTGGATTCAAGATGTGTTATATGGTCAAGAAGCTGGTAGATGTTATTAAAAAGGACAGTATGACAAGGCTAATCCAAAGTATACACACTGGAAATGTTGCTCCAGAAAAGGGAAAAGAGGGAAGGAATAGAGAACCATTAAGTCAGTGATAATGCAAAAAATGGAGGTGTGTCTTAAAATCCCAAAGAAACAATTCCTTCCTGAGCAAGCTGAGTCTCAAATGAAAAAGCAAATCATAAGGCTAGAGTCCCCCAACTGCTGTTTCCTCACTGGAAGAAATGTCTTAGTAATTCACTTACTGCTTAAAGGAGAAAGGAATCTGTCAGGAGCCCAGGAAAAGCTTGAGGGAGACTCTTGTTTCCCCAAGAAGGAGCTAAATCAAGGAAATTTGGTGCTTAAGAAGGACTGCCACCAAGTGTTCTTTTTTAACAC
>NW_020172450.1:902011-902152 GCF_003031525.2 Neophocaena asiaeorientalis asiaeorientalis | reverse complement strand
TCATTCTAGGCCTTTCTACACTAGCTCAATCCTTTGGAGAAAAAGGTCTTTTCCGCTTTTAGATGTAAACTGAATTAATCTCCTGAGTGAAAAATAATAATAAAAAAAGCCTAACTGGTTTAAATTCCTCAGGTGAGTCTA
>NW_020172450.1:857929-901786 GCF_003031525.2 Neophocaena asiaeorientalis asiaeorientalis | reverse complement strand
CCCCCCGTTTCTTGATGGGTAATCAGAGAAAGTTTACTAATCAGCAAAAAAGAGAGTGTTTAATGCCAAGCATACTTGAGTACAATAACCCCATCTAACATTCTGAAGTTTTCATTTTCACAAAGCACTTCCTCACTGGAGTCCTCTTATACCAACTGTATCTACATAAAGCTGGGATTTTCAGATTAAGCTATTCTTTGACCCTTAGTTTCTCCCTACTCTGGTACTGTGATTCTGCTAAAAGTCAAATTGGCTGTTAAATGTAAGGCACAAATTCACAGACAGCAATTCAGCATGAAAGTGCTTCAAAAGGGAACACTTGGAAAGGATTTGAATGTAGTGTCTGAGCAGAGATGAATAATGCACACTCACGTCATCCAGCAATGACACAGAAATCTTTTACACAAGACATCTGTCTCCACACTTAATAGATTGGTTGATTGTCATTTTCACTGCATGTAAGTTGTATTGACTACTGTTGAGCGGTATTTCTTCCATAAGCTAAAACTGCATTTTAATCCTCACGTCGTCTCCTTAAACATTAGTATTCTCAAGACACTGTGTGATAAAATATAACACCATTCTCAAAGAACAGCGGGATGTTTTTACTGCTTCATACATAACTCAACTGCAAACATGGAATTAATAAAAAGAAAATACAATCAATTAGTTAAATGTTACCTGATTCACTACCCAACTAGATTTACTATAGGCCAAAGTAATTATCAAATCCCAGCTATGCCAGCATTTGGAGCCAATCTACACTAAAAATAAAGGGCACTGGCATTACATTTCTTAAATTTACATATTTAAATAGGAGTCATAACCCTGGGGTATGGGATAAACTCTGAAGTCATTGAAGTTATGACAAAGAGTAAGAGATGGAAACTAGTTTGAAAATTTTCTGTTTGGAAAAGTTTCTGAGATGCAATTAAGAGTAAGCTAAATCTCAAAGTAGGAAGTTACACCAAGAATATAAACCAGAGACATTACTGTGCTACCAGACTTAGAAACTACCTTGAAAATTCTACAGAGGTCTCTTGCTCTGTTTACTCAACATATTTTCACCTTCCTCCTCTTTATATTATTATGAAAAGAAAAAGCAGACCCACCTGAAGTAGTATTTGTTCCCATTTCTTAAGGGAGTAAAGACCAGGAAGGAGAGCACACAAAATGGAGAACATGGAAAATTAGTAGAACTATGTAGGTTACAAACTCCTTGAGGTCAAAGCCTGCTATATTTTTGTTTTTGACACTTTTGCATTTTAGGCAAGACACAAACATAATGGGCCATTAGTTAAGAAACCCTCCTAATGAGGGCTTTTGTGAGATTATATTCTTTGTAACCACTCACAGCTCTCATTAAACATTTAGCAAATGTTGCTATTTGAATGCCTAAAAAACTGAATCTAAATGTTCATGTTTCTACCAACTCAACTGCTGATAACTGCATTTAACAAGTATTTATTGTGTCAGGCACTGGCCTATTCTCACAAGGCATACAGTTAAGCCCAGCAATTCTCAACTTTGGTTCAACATTACAATCATCTCGGGGACTTAAAAAAAATACTGATGCCTGGGCCCCACTCCAGACCAATTAAATCAGAATTGGTGAGAGCAGAGAGTGAGTGTCATTATTTTTTAAAAATTTCCCTAGCGGATCCTAATATGCTGGCAGAGTTGAGGTAGTCATACATGTAGACATAGGCTGTTTGCCTTATATTAGAAGCACTGGGACAATGTTATACTTCTGTTTAACTAGCTTGTTATAGCAATCACCCCAATATGCAATACAGTTTGAAAATAGCAGCACCAGGTCACAATCCAAGTACTCAGCACAAGGCTGCATGCAGATAGACACTTATATATTACATATACTTTTGTATCCATCGACTGATATCATGTTTTTGTTGCTCTTATAGATTTTGGAGCACTTTACACTATGCACATGTAATAAAACTTGATGATAATTGTTTTTTCTGGGAGTAATTTCCAAGAATGGCTGACCTCCTAACAAGTCTATCTGGTGTGAACAAACATGCCGCAATTTCCAAATAACTTTGCATTATGAATTCAACACTGATGGCCGTGTTTGGAATGCATTTCTAAAGTGAAAGGAATCCACAACCAAGGTATAAAAATAAAATCATGTTATTCAGAGCTTAATTAGATTACAATTCACAAAAGAAAACCTAGAAATGTCGAAATATGTTCCCCAGCACACTACACTGGGACATATATCTGAGCAATAATCTCACTAAATCAGGGGAAAAGAGTCATCATTTGAACAAACTCACTAGCTGATAAAAAGTAAAAGAGCAGAATACTCAATATGCTTCAGTATTCCTAAAACCCATCTTTTCAACTGAACGTATACAGCATATATCACACTAATGTGAAGAAACTGAACTTTCTATGATACACATCCCTAAACCAAAAATAAAGACATTGAATTTATGGATGGGAAGGAGTATTTTTTTGGATGTGTTTTTACCTACATCCTGACATAGATAACAAATATATTTTTAAAAAATCACAGAAAATACCAAACTGAATCAATAGGGTCCTTCCCAGGCAAGATGGTCTTTGTAGAGGTATCAAGGAGCATTTTGGAGTAGGGATAAAGGGTTGTGAGTGTCTACATGATATCAACCAGAAAAATTTAGGGTAGTATCCGAGCATAGCCCTTTATGGCATTAATATCCATACTTCTCAAAGCAATTTTTTAGGAAGTTAGACTAGACGCACATTTTAATTACTCTTGGGAGCTCGTAAAGTACCAATTTTGGGTTCCACTCCTAGAGATTCTGATAATAGGTTCCCAAGGGAGAGCAAGGGCCCATATGGTATTAGTAGGCAAAATATGATGCTCAGACCTGTTTCAAGGAACCACTGTATAAGTGTGAACCTGACAACTAATAGAGGTTAGTGTTTGAGATGCCAAGTCTATTGGCTTGAATGTAGTTCCTACAGTTAGAAAATGAGGACTAAACGACTTTTAAGTTCCCTCCATGTATAAAATATCAAGTATGATTATGACTCTAGGATTCTAGGATTCCTGAAAAATATGATATTATGTTAACAAAAAAGGAAGAGCAGATGGTTGTTGGATAGGCAAGAAGTGGTATCTGACCTTATTTATGCGCTTATTCAAACAAGGAGTTAGAGTCATCTCCAGAGATCCAAGTTGTGTAGGAGAGCCAAGGCAGAAACAGTCCATAAACACATGAAGAGGTGAGATTTTGAGATCCAAAAAGGGCACAACTAACCAGTAGGAAACCAAGTTCAGTCAAAAAAGAAATTGTACAATGACCCATAAATAATCAGGGAGGTAACATAAAGCACTATGGGCATATAATTGCTAATCACAAGAAAGAAGCTATAGACTCTCATTTGGTTTTAAGCCCCTCAATTTCTCATGTTAGCCTCCTTGACATTCTCAGACTGAATTTAGCTTTGGCCTATGGATTTACAGGACTCACACCCCCATCTCCTGAATAAGTCTTCCTATGTGCATGATCACGTTTCTAAAAAAAATTAACTTTGCCATTCTTCACCAAACCCAACTCCCAGTCCTGGGATAAATGGACCTGACAAGTATTCTGGTCTTCTGGGAATTGATGTTATAACATTGATCATATCTTGTATCATTTATACCATCTACTGGGGGTAATTAATACATCAGCCCAAATGAATTTGAAGAGTTATATTTTTCATACCATATTTTAGTTATAGAATTGATTATTCATGGTCTTACATTTAGGTCTTTAATCCATTTTGAGTTTATTTTTGTACATGTTGTGAGAAGATGTTCTAACTACATTCTTTTACATGTAGCCATCCAGTTTTCCCAACACTACTTATTGAAGAGACTGTCTTTTCCCCATTGCATATTTTTGCTTCCTTTGTCATAGGTTAATTGACCATATATGCGTGAGTTTAATTTTGGGCTCTCTATTCTGTTCCATGGACCTATGTGTCTGTTTTCATGCCAGTACCATGCTGTTTTGATTTCTGTAGCTTTGTAGTATAGTCTGAAGTCAGGGAGCTTGATACATCCAGTTTTGTTCTTTTTTCTTAAGATTGCTTTAGCTATTTGGGATCTTTTGTGGTTCTACACAAGTTTTAGGATTATTTGTTCTGGTTCTGTGAAAAATGTCTTGGGTATTTTCATAGGGATTGCACTAAATCTGTAGATTGCCTTGGGTAGTATGGACATTTTAACAATATTAATTCTTCCAATCCATGAACATGGTATATCTTTCCATTTATTTGTATCATCTTCAATTTCCTTCATCAGTATCTTATAGTTTTCAGAGTATAGGTCTTTCACCTCCTTGGTTAAGTTTATTCATAGATATTTTATTCTTTTGATGCAATTACAAGTGGTATTGTTTTCTTGCTTTCTCTTTCTGGTAGTTCATTATTATTGTATAGAAAAGCATGAAATTTTGCCATTTGCAACAACATGGATGGACCTCGAAGGTATTATGCTTGGTGAAGTAAGTCAGACAGAGAAAGACAAATACTGTATGTTATCACTTTTATGTGGAATCTAAAAAATAAAACAAATGAATGAATATAACAAAACAGGAAGACTCACAGATACAGAGAACAAACTAGTGGTTGCCGGGGGGAGGGGGTGGGGAGAGGGGCAAGATTGGGGAATGGGATTAAGAGGTACAAATTACTAGCTATAAAATAAATAAGACACAAGGATGTAATGTATAGCACAGACAATATAATCAATATTTGATAATAACTTTAAATGGAATATAGTCTATAAAAATATTGAATCACTATGTTGTATACCTGAAATTAATATAACACTGTAAATCAACTATACTTCAGTTATAAAAAAGGATGATTATATCCAGATATGTTTGCTTATTATACTGAATCTTTCTTGAGTCAGTAACTGAGAAATTCTGAGAATTCAAAGAAATGTATAGAATATGAAGTTGAAGGGGGACTAGAGAGTGACTACTTAAAGGGTATAGGATTTCCTTTAAGGGTGATTTAAATGTTCTAAAATTGACTGTGGTAATGGTTGCACTACTCTGTGAATACACCAAAACCATTGAATTTTACACATTAAATGTGTGAATTGTATTGTGAGCTATATCTCAGTAAAGCTGTTTTAAAAAGTCCATCCACAGCCCCGTCCTCAGTCCCAGCTAAGGATGCAAGCCCAGACTCAGACCCAGACTCAATCACAGAGTGTCACTCTTGATTAGTGTATGTAGACTATGGTAACTCCACTTTCTTTGGTCAGCAATTGGCTAAGGAAAACTCATGCGACCCAATTTTAGCCAATAGGATGTAAGGGAATGGTTTCTTGAGGATAAAAGGATGAGAAAGATTTCTTAGCACGTAGAGACTTACAAGAAACAAATAATTCTTTTTTCTGCCCCTTTCTGCATTGTTGTATGACGATGTGATACCTGGAGCTGTTGCAGCCATATTGATATTACAAGGGGCAAATTACTCTACGTATTGTGGATGGAAGAGCAGGAAATAAAATGATGTCTTTATGCTACAGAAGTGACAAACACTACCTTTGGAGTTCTTGTTATGGTGAGATAATAAATCTCTTCATTGTTAAAGCCACTCTGAGTTGCATTTTTTTCAATTTGTAGTTGAGAACATCCTAAATAATAAAAAATATTTATTTATATTCCATCTTATACCAAAATCACTTGAAGTACCTAAATAATCGTTTAAAATTAAGCATTATAAAAGTCTTTAGGAGCTCATATTACCATGTACGTCAACCCTATCTGACAGTGAACCCTGCACCCCATTACTGAAGAGATGATAATTATTTAAATCACTAGTAGACTTTTAGAGAATGAATGCATTCCTCTCTCTCCATTACTTTTCAGTGTTTAACAGATCTTCTGGAAAGTTCTTCCTTGTATATAACCTGATGTGAAAAATCTTAACATTATATAGAAACATGCAAACCCACTGGTAGTATAAATTTTAGGCACTACAAATGTTTAGAATTTGTAAGTTAACAAGTAGTTCTAAAGATAATAACCAGGTTAAGTAGATTTGATGCAGATGCTTAAGTCTGGATGATAAACCAATTAGATGAAAGAATGTCAGCAATGTTTTGTCTGAGAATCATGACAAATGTTTAATGAAACAAAACTCTAAATCATTCTCAGTTCTAGACAGAAAAGCCTCCATTTCACAATAGACTTTAAGTCAGTGTGTGTGCATGTCTATTTAGGTTAGGGAGTTTCTGGAGTTTCTGTTAAGATCACTTGCTAATATACATGAAGTCCCTAGTTATTACAGTTGCTTTGAAAAACAGACAAAGAAACTAGGGGCATTTCACCACAAGCCTAGTACCAAACACTGGCACTGAAGAATAAAAATGTCAACTTCTCCTTTCTCAAAAGACACAGGAGCACTGTGTGAGCCCTTGCCAGTGGAAAAGCTTTTATTTGGTTGTTTTTCCCTGAGGCAATCAGTGTGTTAAGACAGAGATTCTCAAGGGAGTCGATTCAATTCAACTAACAGTTGTTGAGTGCCTACTATGTGCCAGGTGCTGGGGAACTCAGAAAAGGATTCACTAAGGGAATGACTTCCTTGACTTCATCTCTGTTGCTCCCTGTTTTGGCTGCGAAAATTACAATGGCTGTTGACAGAATTTCACAGTGCTATACTGGATTCATGGGAGATAAGCATATGGACTTGGGGATATACCTAAGGAAGCATTTGTGCACTGTCAGAATTAAAATCCATAACCTTAAGGCAGTTTTCATATTTCTTTTTGCTTTATCACCATAGTTCCTATCACTGATGATATGTGCCCTAGCACGTATTTCCTACTTCTACTTCTTCAATAACTCATTGCAATCTGATATCTGCTCTTTCCACTCCACTGAAATTGCTCCTGAAATAAAGGTCACCAAAGTGTCAAAGTGCCAAGTGCCTTTTTCAGTCCTCAGTCTCTTCAACTTTTCTGCAACATTTCATAGTGCTGACCACCCCCACACCTCTTGATTCCCTCTTTTCCCTTAGACTCCAAAACACTACATTATTATGGTTCTCATTCTATCTGTTTTTTTTTTTTTTTTGCGGTACGTGGGCCTCTCGCTGTTGTGGCCTCTCCCGTTGCGGAGCACAGGCTCCGGACGCGCACCTCAGCGGCCATGGCTCACAGGCCCAGCCGCTCCGCGGCATGTGGTATCCTCCCGGACCAGGGCACGAACCCGCGTCCGCTGCATCAGCAGGCGGACTCTCAACCACTGCGCCACCAGGGAAGCCCTCATTCTACCTCTTTGACTGCCCCTTTACTAACTCTTTGATTGGCTACTCTTCCTCCACCAGCACCTCAAGGTCTTTCCCTCAGTCTATTTTATTTTGCTTTGTTTTCTTTGCTCTCTATATTCTCTCCATGGGCAATTGTATCCATTGCCACAGCTTCAGTTAACACCCAAACTCTGAATATACGGATGACTTCCATATCTACATCTCCAGCCCTAATCTCTTACCTAAACCCCAATCTCACAATCCCAACAGTCAGTTGACTTTTACCCTCTCGGGCACCTCAAAGACATGTCCAGGATGGAACATCTTTCCCCATCACAAACCTACTCCACCTCCTAAATATCCAATTTCATTTAATGGTACCCACACTCCCAGTTGCCCAAGATTGAAACTTTGGAGTCATTTTACCTTCCCTCTCACTCTTAACATTGCATATTCCCAGAGTTACCAAAGTTTGAATGTCTCAATCATATGTCCATCTCTTAACTACCCGCACTGCCAATACTTTAATTTGGACAGATGTCAACTCTTTCCTGGGCTGTGCCAATGGCCTCTTAAATAGTATTCCTGCCTCTAGTCTCTCTGGATGCTGTATTACTGATATAGCTATAAACTGGAAGCTGGAAATAAATTAGTAGTGGCAGCATGTGGTTATTGGGCAAGAACTGCCACAGAGAAGTGCTTCTTTTCTCAAAGGGATTTTCTTCTTCATATTGCCCCACTTACCCTAGGGCACATGCCATTAGTCAGTGAGTAACCCTTGCCATTGGTTGTCACAACCAGATTAACTTACTCAGCATTGACAATGTCATCATAATAGCTATCTAGAAAGCATCGATAGCTAATGTTCAAGAGAGACTGATATAACTAACTATTCTATGTAGATTGGCTATGAGAAGCAAAAATAAAGATGTCCCAGGATATCATTAAGGATAGAGTAGTTGGTTGGTATTCCTTCAGGAAAAGTAAGTTTGAAACAGCATTCAGATCTGAGAAAATGAGTGTTTAAAAAAATATTCATGACCCCTGCTTAATGTTTAGCATGGTACTAACCCTTTGGAATATGGTTTTGACAAATGAACTCCTTCCCTTCAGAAAAGACTGTTTCCTAGCAATAGCGTATTCTTCAATATGGATTATTTTCAACATGATATATAAAATAAAGTGCTTTTAAGTCACCCTTTTCTCCTCAACCAGTCTCCATTCTGTAAATTTTAATTTATAAGTTAGCAAATTCTAAACCACTGAAAGTAATTTAATATACCATATGGGTTTTTGTAATTTCTTTGCTCAAGGATTTATTTTGCTACGGGAGATAACTTAAGTCTTTCCTAACACCTAGAAATTCTAACATATCTCAGTACTGCCTGCCAATATCTTATGTAACTCTTAAAAGGCTGTATGGACACAACACTGAAACTTCCAGCTGAAAAGCCAAATTTTTAGGTAATCTACAAGCTGGTTTGCTTGTGAGCCATGAAACAACAAGCTTAAGTGATTTTTTTTCTGAGTGTAATTAACACATAGTGCTGCTATAATAATGAGCTGATTTGGAGAGAACCAACTGAATTCAATCAAACTGGTTGATTTCACAACAGTTTCAAGTCACTTAATTTCAAAACAACTAGGTCTTTGACTTATTGCAGTCACCTGTGAACACAAAGCCTGAACTGGCCATTTGTTTAAGTAATGTACAAACATAGCTTACTGTGATACCCTTTTAAACGATGAACCCCCATCCTCCCAAGCCACTTTCAATCCCTCCAATACTATCATTTATCATGTCACCTACCTGCTTAAAATCCTCAAGTAATTTTTTCTTGCCTACAAATAAAGTCTGAGCCTTTGATTATGTTATTCTGCCCAAATGGAAAATTTTCAATCTTCTTCTCAATCTCTCCAGATTATAGATTCTCCTCAAGCCCCAGTGTCTCAACTCCTTTACAAAAGCAACCACAACTACTACAGTGTGCACTAAGTTTCTCTTCTCTGAGTATGTATTGCACTGAAAATCTAAAGAACAGAAAGTTAACATGTGAAAAACACGTGTCAAAATTATTGCTCTGTACCTGGCAGAGTACCTAACAGAGTACCTAGCACATAGTAGATACTCCATGGACACCTGTAAACTTGTCTCATCGACTTCTACCAATGGAATAAGAATGCACCTAAGGTGTGATAACAACCTTCCAAATTATACTTCACTTAGTAAATAACAGGGAAAATCTCCTTTCCTGTGTGCCTTTAATTCTCCACTGAATCAATGTTAATTTGCATAAGTATACCATAGTTGTAGGCACTGTTCTATCACTGAAGACATAACAGAGTGGGTCAGCCTGCAATGGGCAGTAAGTTTCTGGAGAAGGAGTTAGGGGCTTACTTCCATTACCAACCACCTCCTCCATTCAACTTCTACCAAAGAGGTATTCATGACTGAATATCATGTTTATGACTAGAAAACAGACTTGATTCAGTAGGACAAGGGTTGCTAAAGCTGGCATAAAAAGCTGTCAGTGACACAAATGACATTGAGTATCATTACAGATTAGTTTACAGTGAGAAAGCGATTCTCATTCACATTATCTGGGCCATCAAAAGAAACCTTCTGTATTAATTTACACAACCTCTATTTAATGAAATTATACCAATTCTTAACATTACAAGGATAGAAGAGACACAGGAGAAGAAGGCGGGAAAGAACAGGATGGAGAAGGATTGGTTTTGCATATTAAACAGAAATGTGGAGGAAGTTGGATTTTTGCCATATTCTCTGGCTCTATTGATAGACAATACACCAATGGTTCAAAACAAAATCATCAGACACTAACATAGAGAAATGTGCATGCAGATCTGAGACATTATTTTATTTATAAGACATCCTCTCCATAGGAAGACTAAATTTACTACACTGCATGAAATAAAAAGTGGAAAAAGAAATATTTAGACATCTGCATCATAAAGGCATCACAATGACAGGTAATATTCCTTGATGTGGTGAGACTCCCATGGATACAGGTAGGGGGAGGAGAAGCAGAGATGCTTTTAATGACAGTAGGAAGACAAAAGCTGAGCTACTTTTCTGTTCAACTTTTGAGAGACTGGTGGTACCAGGTCCACAATTCAGGAAGAGAATTATGCTAACTCCTTAAGCTTGTTTCAACAGAGAACACAGGTAGTGAAAATTACATGGACTTTTTTTTTTCTGGGAAAACATTTTGTCTTCTCCCTGTTCACCATATATTTTATCACTACTATAATTAACAAAGTAGTCACATTTTTAAGCCATCATGGTTGGTCTGAGGTACTTTCCGGGTGCTTCAAGAGCCACAAGTCTTGCCATTAGAGAGAAAAACAATTTTAGTAAAGAATGAATCAAATGACTTGGTGCTGATGACATTCAAGTTTTGCACATGTGATATATACTGACAGAGCATTTTTTGAAATGCATATGGATGCACAATAGCATTGCAAGCAGAACAAACCAATATCTGTTCCTCATTCTGTACCCTACTTGTTAGGAAGTAGAATCTAGTAACATATAATGCCTTCTTTAAAAAAAACATATCATTAGGAATCTTTGAGAAACTTGGCCCTTTTCATTTACGCCTGATAACTTTAAAACATCATAACCTCTTTAGGAAACAACACTGAAGTTCAGATGAAGCAAAGCTAACTTAAGAATGCTCATATTCACACTAGGGAATGAGCACCATTTACAAAAGTTTTACCATATGAATTTAAATAGTAACCCCAACCAAGTTATCAACATTTGCTATTATTATTAATAGCTACTCCTTCCACTCCACTTCATTTTCTGCAGAGTATTTCTGCATACACTATCTTGATTTTTCATCACAGTAGCCTTGGGAAATAAACTAGAAAACCAAGGCCTAGAGAGGTTATGTGAATTCTTCAATGTCACACAGCTAGTTAGTAATAAAGTCAGCAATTGAAATTAAAGGACCCAGATTACTAATCTAACATACTTATAGTGTAAAATGAAAGGCTCATTATGTTTACACTATAACATATTAAATATTGAAAAACTAGAAACATTTAAATTTATTCTTCTTAAAGAGATTTTTAGAGAAACAGGATACCAAAAATGGTTGGCTGTAAGGGTTAGTATAACTTTAATGTGTCTGTGAAATGAGATACAAATAATTGAAGACAGATAAAATTGCATATTAGGTGGTATCTAAATGGCTATGGAATCATAAATTCCATTTCCCCATAATCAAATCCCCATAACTACTTTGGTTTGCGGCTGTTAGCTTCAGCCAGATATGACACTGTTGTTTAATCTTTGAGTTTCACCTGCAGAAAACAAACATTGCAAAAGAATCCTGAGAGGGCTTTTGCAATTACCTTTCGAGATACCTATATGAAGCAAATGCCCATTCCTCTCAGGATTTAGTGCCCAGCACACTCTCCCACTGACAGGACAAGGCAGCTCTAGGTGACTATCTCCAGTATACCATGTAAAGTCTACATGCAGACAGTAAGGATACAAAATTAAAAACTGACTAAACATTTGGCCTAAAGTAGTCTGAATAATATTTAGCACATAAAATCTGGGGCAAAATTGGATGAACTGCAAACATCCCAAAGTGGATTTGAAAAAGCAGACAGCAGTGTCCTGAAATTTATTATCATCACTGTCAGTTGTGCAATAGCCTATATGAAATGATTTGGTGATTTCAGTCTCATTCCCAATGGGGCAGATATTCACATCATTACAATCACTGTGAAAACGGTACACTTGTTTGTAGTCTCAGTAGAAATATCAAGAAACTTATGGAGCATGGAGAACCTAATCGTAAGAAGTGGTCTCTCTAGGTGTGTCTGAGGACACTTTTTAGGGACAATGACTTTTACTTTCATAAACTCTTGAGTATAAATACTCTGACTCCATAAAGAACTCCAACCTCCATGGTTTGGGGCTTCAAAATGAACAAGGTTAAAAAAGGGCCCACCAAACACAGAATAAAATGGGAAATCTTGTATTACAAAATAGAACTAGAGAAGCTGGATACTTTTGTTTTCTATACTATTTTTTTCTCTCCACCTTTTTTCTTCCTTCCTGTTAAATTGTAAGTATCCTACAGAAAACTCTGGATATGGAATAAGAGAGACCTAGGTTTTTGCCCTTGTTTTCTGCTATATCGCTTATGTAATTCTGGACAAAGAATTCCTCTGTAAAGTGGGAGTGGAACTTTGCTCTGTATATGTGATAGGATTCAGATCCAAGAGAGTCAAACAAATTGTAAGTGATATGTTAAATGCCCTGACTGATCTGAGAAGCTTTTTTGCTCACCACATACATTACCTGAATAGACTCAATAGTGAGAACTTCAAACCCTGCCCTGGATCATTACAATTTCCCACCTTCCTCACAAACTAAATAAAGAGGCCAGAATAAAGCAATCACAATTTTGTGTCCGGGGATATATTTGCAGATTGTTATATACGGTCAAACTCACTTATGTTGCTTTGTTGACATGCTTATGTGTGTGTCTGTGTCTGTGTCTGTCTGTATTGTACCTCCACAGCAAGATATAAAGAACTCATGGCTATAAGTAAACATATTATTATCATCTATTTATTTAGTATTTCTTTTTCAGACAAATACATCTAATAGGGTTCTGGAGTGTTCTGGAACTGAACATTGTTTGTCTTCAAGAGTAACCTAAGGTACTTGCCATTCAGCATTTACTTCAGCCTTAGAGCTTAACACACGGCCTGGTGTATGGTAAGCATACAGTAAACATTTGCTGAATAAATGAGCTACCCCCATGCAGGGTTTACCCATTTTTTCTGTGTTCCCTCAGTCCCTGTGCACACTTTACACTTAGATTTGTTGTCTGGACCAAGGTACTTGTATAGCCTTTGCTTGTATTTAGTGTCTGCTGTACGTGGCAAACACATCCTAGGATAACACCCAATAAGTCATGCCCTTATGTAATCCCTGCCCCTTGTGTGTGGACAGAATCTGTCACTTGCTTCTAATCAATAGAATATGGAAAAGGCAAAAGGATTTTTCAGGTATAATTAGGACCCCCTAACGAGTTGACTTTAGTTTAATCAAAAGAGAGGTTATCCTGGGCAGACCTAATGTGGACAGGAGAGCCCTTTAAAACACTGTTAAGGCCATCTCTGAAATTAGAGATTTGAAGTAGCAGAGTCTCTCTCTCTCTCTCTCTCTCTCTCTGTGGCTGACTTTGAAGAACCAACCTGCCATGAATTTTATAGTTGGAAAGAAATTAACTCCAACAACAACATAAGGGAGCTGGAAGTGGATTTTTTCCCCAGTCTAGCCTCCAGATGAGAACAAGCCCAGCCAACAACCTGAGTGCACCCTTGTGAGACTCTGAGCAGACAAATCGTGGAAGTCATGCCCAGACGTCTGACTTACAGAAATTGTGAGCTAATAAATTGGTGTCGTTTTCAGCCACTCAGGTTGTGATCATTTGTTACGGGGCCATAGAAAACCAGTACACGCTGTGGGTGTACAGATCATACTTCTCATCCTAGAGGATAAACACTTTGAGGGAAGAAAGCACATCTTTTGCTTTCCCTCTCTCTCAGTGCCAAGTGCCCAGCCAAGTACACATCACAGGCATACTTGCAGGCTGAAATAAATCGTTTCTACTTGTGGGCACTAGGTATTATACTGTACTTCCTGCTGAAACTGTTTTCTACTGAGGAAGTGAAACGCGATATACTGACTTCTGTTTTGTCACATATTTTTCAGCAGAGTGGCAAAAATTAGACACACATGAAAAACAGTGGGAGCTGTGTACCTACTTATCAATGCATGAAGCTGAAAAATGACCACATTCCTTTTAAAGATGGCAATAATGTAAGATGAAAAAAAATAATTCAGCAATCCAATTACAATGAACTGACTAACAAACCGGCTATGGTGGCCACACATGGCTGGTATAAATCAGAATTATTTTCCTCTTTCTTAATTTGCTTCTCAGTCAGGCTACAGCTTTGCTTTTAAAGTAACGGAGGTATCTATTTCCTATCTGACCCTTGGAGAGTTTTTAAGAGATTTAGTTTTATCTTAAAACTAAACACCCCGAGCCCATGCTAATTTCCTTACAAAAAATGCAGTTCTCTTAATAGCTAAGTTTCTATTCAAAACCTTAACACTCCTTGCCAATCAAAGATCAGTTTCTTAAACTCAGCAACATGTAGGAGAAGCCAAAGTAAAGGTCTTATAGGAAAGAACCCAAGGCCCAGAAAACCATTTCTTCATTCAGTCTGGTTTTTTTTCTTTTGTTCTCACTCTCTTTTTCTCTCCAGCTAAAATATTGTTTATTCATTACTATAAAGGGAAACAATAAGTGTGGGAAATAGTATGGAGAATCAAATCCTTCATACAGTTTTTATTATAGAAATCTAGCTATATATTCTCATTTCAGTTGCAAGAAATATCAAAACTCAAGCAGCTTAATATTATGGGACAAGATGAAAGGACATAAAGTGTTATCAGTGACTTCTTGTTAATGTTGAGGTAGCAACTACCAGGGAATTCTAAAGTCTGTTATTTAAGTTAAGCAAGGCCTTTATCCCCTTGTTAAATGGCACTGGGAGACCATCTCTCAGAGCCTTAAGTCGCTTTAGGGTTCCAAATGACAAAGTTTATCAGCTTCTTTTCTGAAAGTAGGCTTTATGTTTTCCAGGGAGTAGACACAAAGGAAGAGGGTAAACTTAAATTCCCTGGTTGCCTGAGGGAATAGGAGACATCCACCACTGAGACTTGAAAAAGTACACAAGAAAGCCAGATCCGCATTCCAAACTGCCTAAAGAATTTTTCTGTATTCAAGCCTGAATGGGATGTAGTGTCAGCTGTCTGGGTGGCTGCCTACTGCTAAGAGTTGTAAGATTTCAGTTTCAGATGCATACTTGTTTTTTTCCATTTTAATTAGTCATTAAAATGAATTAAGACAATCTCATCATTCCTAATGCAATGGAAAAGGACAAAAAATTACTGCGTGGCATATATAGAACAGTTGAAGAAGTGGACTGAAAATTTTATGGCAGAAAGGAAGATATTTCCACAAATTCCCCTTGTATACTATCTCCCCCACTGCATGGCCTTCATCACTTTTAGAAAATGCTCAATGATATATATCCTCTAGGGAATTAAAAGTACTTGGAAGATCAGTGATAAGCTAGGAAGCAGGCCTGCTACTCCAGTCCATTCTTCTGAAACGATTTCTCTAAACATCCTATAATTTAGCCATACCAGATGGTCCCTCAGACATACCATAGATTGCATGCCTTTATGCTTTTACTTATTATAACATACCCAAGTTAGATTCACTTTTCTAACAGCCAAGTTCCTAGTCATTTTCTAAAGTCCAAATAAATGTCACCTTTCTATAGTATATTCCCAGATATAAAACATGAGATACAGTCAGAGACTTCCTTCTCTGTGATTCTAAATCACTTCATATATACCTCTATTACTGTTCATTTTACATTATATTGTAGGGGGTTTTGTTTGTTTGTTTTTACGTTAGTTGTACCTCAACTTCCACACTGTGAACGCCTTGAGGCTAAAAATGATGTCCCATCAGTCTTTACACACAGCAGTCTTCCTCCAAACCCATCACAGTGCCTACAACAGAACATGACCATAGTGTGTGCTCAATTTATGCTGGCCGGATTGGATTAGAAAATTGATATTAGAGGTCCAGAGAAGAAAAGTAACCAAAATAGCTCTTTCTTGCCAAACAGGTACTTGTTTCTCACAAATGGAATCCCCCAGATCTAAAGACCCAGAAACATTCTTTTTGGTTGGAATATTACTTCAATTTAAAGGCTCTAGAGCAGTAATTTCAGAGGAGGCCTCTATACCCGTTTTTAGCTACCAAAGAATCAACTGCCCATGAAAAGAGGCTATCTTTGTTTATACTCCAAATTCTTTCAATACAGGTGATAAGTGATTCACATCTCATCCAAATCAATTAATAATTTTATGTACTTCATAATGTAACAGGTTTAATGAAGGAAATAGGAGAAACATAAGACATATTCTTATATTAAAAACTCCTGCAATATAGTGGGGGAGATCATTTTAATGCACAAAAAAGAATTAGAGAAAATATGACTATACAAACATGCAAAATTCTGCATTCTGACTATATAAAAGCTGTACGAATTCAAAAAATGGGAAAGTCAAGTTAGAGTCATGCAACTTAGAATATTTCATGGGCCTGAAAGGATGGAAAGAATTTAACAATGCAAAGAGAGTTGAAATAAAGGCTGCCTAAGACTTAAAAACATCTCAAAGAATTCTAGACCACACAAGGAAATTAAGAGATGATTCTTCCTAAACTCCGTATTTTATATAAGAAATAAACCCAGATAGAGAAACTGACTTACCCAAGGTCCCACAGTGGATGTGTGCAATGCTGGGAGAGAATCTTCATTGCTCCTATCACCTCAAGTAGTCTCCTACAAACTCACTTAAATTACATAGAGGCTATTCGTTTTCTATTTATGTGGGGGAAGATGTGCTCAGATGCAAACTTTTTTTTTTTAACATCTTTATTGGAGTATAATTGCTTTGCCATGGTGTGTTAGTTTCTGCTTTATAACAAAGTGAATCAGCTATACATATACATATGTTCCCATATCTCTTCCCTCTTGCATCTCCCTCCCTCCCACCCTCCCTATCCCACCCCTCTAGGTGGTCACAAAGTAGAGCTGATCTCCCTGTGCTATGCGGCTGCTTCCCACTAGCTATCTATTTTACATTTGGTAGTGTATATATGTCCATGCCACTCTCTCACTTTGTCGCAGCTTACCCTCCCGCCTCCTCGTATCCTCAAGTCCATTCTCTAGTAGGTCTCAGATGCATACTTTTTTGCTAGGGAAAACGCCCTGTTAAAACATTGTCTAGATCAATTTCTAAAAGAGAACCTGGAAATGTTGACAATATAACCATAACAACTTGAGTAAATCTATTGCATTTAAACAACAACAGAAAATGACTTCTGGGGAGGGAGAGGCATAAAACCAGAATAACATTTCTATTATAGACTTTGTGTTATAGAGATGAGTTACGTCATCACATACATAGGAAACAAGAGTTCCCCAGAAATATAATTGAGCTTGTATTATAAGTGAATGATACTTTTTTCTTTTTTCAAAATTAGCCAATGGTTAACAAAAATGGCACTGCCCAGCAGAGACTATTGGCCCTCTGATAGAAGGTGTCTTCTGTTTTTACATGCTAATCCCTGACACACAGAAACAATTTTAATTTATGTTCTGGCAGCATCTGAGCTGCAAGAAACTGAGGCTACCGACATCTGGCTTGATAAACCACATAGCTGTAAGCAAGCTTATAAATTAAATTATTTAAGTATCCCCATTTAATTTCCAGCATCTCTAAGGACAGGATGACAGACTGAAATGTGTCAAACTCAAAGAAACAAGCCTAAACTCATCTCAAACATGACACTTAAAGTAATTCAATAACATTCCACATTTCACAAATGGACATGAAAACACATTTCACCCCATCAATATAATTTGTAGTGCCCAAGCAGAATCATGCCATGATATCCCACAAGAAGCATAATTTAGAATGGACATAAATTTTACTTAAAGATTCAATTATTGCCTTAAATATATGACTGTGTGGAAAAATCTCAGTATGTTCGGTACAATCCCCTCAGTCTAATATATTAGAGCAAATGAGGCAAGTCATCAGGAGACTCTTGTTCTCCCATTTGGGGACAGCATAGTTATCATTATCCTTGGCATTTATTCATTAATTCATCCAACATATATTTGTAAATACCTACTAGATGCTAGGTACATAGCTAGGTGCTGGGGATCTGGCAGTGAATAAAGTCTAGATAGTTTCCACCGTCATGGAGATTATTATCTCACCCTCACTAGATAGAATGTACTGATTGTCAACAGGAACTCTCATGCATTGCTGGCAGGAACGCAAAAATGGTGCAGCCACTTAGGAAGACATTTTGGTGCTTTCTTAAAAAACTAAACATAGTTTTACCAGACGATCCAGCAATCACAGTCCTTGGTATTTATCCAAAGGAAATGGAAACTTATGTTCACACAAAAACCTGCACAGAGATGAGTGTAGCAGCTTTATTCATAATTGCCAAACGGAAGCAACCAAAAGATGTCCTTCAGTCCTTCAGTGATGGATAAATAAACTATGGTACATTCAGACAATGGAATATTATTCAAGGCCAAAAAGAAATGAGCTATCAAGCCATGAAAAAACTATGGAGAAACCTTTCAGTACATATTACTAAGTCAAAGAAGCCAATCTGAAGAGTATTTCAACTATAGGACATTCTGGAAAAGGCAAAACTATGGAGAAAGTAAAAAGATCAGTGGTGCCAGGGCCTGGGGAAGGGAGGGGAGGGATGAATATGGGCGGTGGGTGCACAGAGGATTTTTAGGGCAGTGGAACTATTCTGTGTGATACTATTATGGTGGATTCATGTCACTTTACATTTGTCCAAACCCACAGAACATACAATACCCAGAATGATGCTGATGTAAACTGTGGGCTTTAAGTGATTATGACATGTCAGCATAGGTTCATTATTTGTAACAAATGTCCACACCATGGGGATGTTGATGCTGGGGGAGGCTGTGCATCTGGGGGGGTGGGGGCAGGGGGCATATGGGAAATCTCTGTACCTTCCTCTCAATTTTGCTGTGAACTTTAAACTGCTCTAAACATTTGTCTTGTACTGATTGTCCTTCTAAACCATTGGAACTCATTAATTCAGGATCTATTTAAATCCCTTTCCCCCTAGCAGCTCACAAAAGGTAGATATATAATACTGACCCTGATAAAATATATACACTTGGCTACAAAAGGAATATTGCACACATACAGGAAAAGATGGACTTCCAAAAATCTGGTTCCAAAAGTGACTTGCTCATTGTTGCTAGAGGTAGGAGGGAACTTGTGCCTCAGTCAATCACAAAACAAAAATACACTGAGTTCCTGCTACGGGCAAGGCAACACACTAAGCTTTGGTAGGGCACTAATGAGCAAGATGCTAAACTGTCTAAACTAGAGGTAAATCTCATAGCAGTGATATAAAAAAGAAAGGAGGGAAGTGAAAGACATTACGTACCACCAATGGGACACAGTGACTGATTATATACAGAAAGCAAAGTACAAGGAGGGGGCAAAGAAAGCCTCAAGGTTTTAAGCCTGGGTAGCTAGAAGAATAATGGAATTTCTGACAGAAAGCGAGAAGGTGAATAGGGGATCCAACCTCTAAGTTTCCAACCTCGGAAACATGATGTGCTCACCTTTAGAAACGCAATGCGTTTCCCACATCAGCAGAATATCCAAGCATACATATGTGGCAGGAAGTTGGAGATTATGGGAGCATAGTGCAGGAAACAGATTTTTAAAAAATAATTTGTATAAGAAATGGTAGTTAGACTCATAAAGGTAGATGAAATCTCCAAGGAAGAAAAGGTAGAGAGGAAGAAAAATAATGGATCTTGAGTATATCCATAGTTTGAGTATAAGAAACAAAATAATCCAGGAAGAAATCTCCATTTTCTTTACTCAAGAAAGCTTCACGGGAAATGAACAACACTGATATCAGGCAAAGGGAAGACAAACAAGTTCTTCTCAGAATGGTGATATGAGTAGGCAAAAGATTAGGGGACACCAGAAAACCAAGTTACTCTGATTCACTTTTCCTTCCTTCCTTCCTTCCTTCTTCTTTCCTTCCTTCCTCTCTTTCTTCCTTTCTTTCTTTCTCTTTCTTCCTTTCTTTTTATTCAGACTACTGCAAACACTTTTAAGACTATATTTCAGAATATACCTACTAGAATTATACTTTGGAGGCATCACATTACGATCCTTTAGTTGAGGTATTCTACAATAAAAGCACTCTCTGGGCAGGTGTCTGAAATTCATCTGCCATATCCAAAGGTCCAGTCTAATATTCAGATGCCTTAACTTAGGAATTCCAAAATGTGGAATTTGAAAACAAGTCAGAAAACAAGAAAAACAAGTCAGATTTTTAAAAACCAGAGTTCTTTTCTTAACTGATTTAGTAACAAATAGAGATATAAGAGTAGCTGAAACCATATTTGTATACTGGCCATACCACTTAGTTTCTCTGTAACCTGAGCCGAATTACTTAACCTCTCTTGGCCTCTGTCTTCTAAACTTTATAACTGGAGATGATAGTAGTACCAGCTTCATAAAGTTATTGTGGGGATTAAATGAGATAACAGGTGTAAAATGAATGGAATAGTTCTTGGCATAAAGCAATTGTTCATAATTTGTTATATCACACCCGTCAATAAGCAACACATAGAAAATTCTACATGATTTTTTAAATACTAGGTCAAAAACTGAATTTTCTACTATTATTTAAAATACAAGTATGTCAGTCACATAGGATTATCTATCTTCTAAGCAGAAAACTGAGAGAACAAGATGAAAAGTTATTTATAAAGACCTACTAAGTTTATAAAATAAAAAAACACAAACTCAAGAATGAGAAGAGAAAATATAAAATGAAGAAAGTATATTCACCCTCTTTTGCCAAATGTCAAGAACGAGAAAAAAAGATTCTCATGTGATTTGGCAAACTGGAAATTTAAGATGGGAAATCATTATTTAAGGAATAGTCTATATGCAGCCCCCTTTCCAATTCTAGTCTTATCCAAAAGTATTATCATTAAAGAAAGGATCTTAAGACAATGGAAGTAACTATCAATGCTACGTGGATATCAAATTATTCTAGGCCAATTTTATCCCTTTCCAAGATAAAATGACAAGTCACAGAGATGAAGGCAAAATGATAAAATAATCTATTTTGATTTCTATAAGAAATTTGACTTCAATTACGTGACATTCTTAAAAGCAATGAGAAGAAAGGAGGCTTACGCTAGAGTTCAGTAACCTCATTACCCTGGAAGAGTGCTAAGGAAGGCCTGTGGCAAAACAAAGAAACAAGCAGTGGAAAAGGGAAGCAGAAAAAGATGTACTAAGAAAAACTACGGGAAAAAAGAAAGACTAGAAGGAGAGAAAAGCAATGCCATGACAAATGTGTCCAGTTAATGTTTGTTAAGTGCTCAGAACAGTGCCTGACACACAAATGCTGTATGCTGACAACATGACTCCCTTACCCTTTGTATAGACATTCACATGCTTGAAAGCAGAAGCCTAGAGCAAATGATTTCTCAAGGTCCTCTGCAGCTCAGTTATTTCATAGCTCTATGTTTTCTATCATTTTAAGAGATTTCACTAGAGAAAAAAACTGATGGCATTGGTGACGCATCAGAAATCTATTTTCTACATCATCATTTTCCATTTTACCTAAAGGTATGATAGAACTACTTTTTTACTAGACAGCACTCATTTGGTAGATTTCTTAGAATTTGTGGGCTTCATCTAATACTAAACACATTAATAGCTAATATTCTTTAAACAGCCCGTTCATTTATAAGGTACCCCTGTCAGTAAGCTCTACTGTAGATCATTTGGTACACCGAACTCTGTGTTCCCATCAGTAATGAAGTAGGCATTTTTATTCAAATGTAGCAGGATGTTCAGCTCCCAGGATAATGATTAAGTGAAGATCTTTTTTATTCTGCAGACAAAGCAGATACCATACTTACAGTTCAGGCTCTCAGGGACAAAAATCTTAATGGGGGCCAAGATTTCCTCAGACTTTATGGAAATAACCTTTTTGAAAGTTTGCATTCTGTGGTCCCTCTCTATGGCAATTCTGATTTTTTTTTCCTAGGGTCAGAATATTCTTGACAGGCCTCCCACTCCCTTGCTATTCTTTAATAGTACTGTGATTTCCTCTCTACTCTTTCTAATGAATATTTCATCTGTCTGAAGGAATAATCATTGTGTGTTTACCAAATGACAGAATGACTTACAAAGATGTACTTAACTGAAAATCAGCCTTTCTTAGAACTACCAAACAGTCTTCTTTCAGCTCCTTCCTCCACCTCCTCAAACCACTGTCAACAATAAAATGAGTAGTAACTTCATGTGCTCTCTTATGATTAAAACTATAAGCTTGATGTAAATTAGTACTCATAGGTAGCATTCACATCATACAGTATGTAGATGCAAGCTTAGATCACGGCATGCAAAGAAGTGCATCTTTCATTTTGTGTTCATACACAGGATACAAAAGAGTCAAGCATGAATCAGAGTGCTTTTGAACAAAGCAGTGTGTAAAATTAAATAAAATTAAGAAGGGCATTGAAAACTTGTATTCTTTACATTAATTTATCATTGGAGGTTTACATCATACACTATGAATTATATCTAACCCACTTAACCAGGTGAGAACTTTGCAAATAGGAAGAGAACAAATCAGTCATCTATTACACACAGTGATAGTCAACCATATCACTTAAAGTGTACCTTTCAAAATTAAAGTTCACATGCAGTCGTACAGATGAGTCTGGGACAAAATAGGTAGCTGATGTGTTCTCGGAAAACAGCCACTTAAAATCATATAAGTTGAATAGTTTCATCTGACATATGTCAGACATCTAGCAAAAGTAGGACAATATTTGAAGGTCACCAATTCAATGCCTATCCTACAGAAAAGACCCTGACTACTTCGGGTAGTGCACCACACGGCAAGGGATTACATTGCCCCTTTATACTTATTTCAGAATTTTTGTCATTGATTTTTCATTTTTTTTACCTTTTTAAAAAATAATATATAATGATTCTCAATATACCTTGGAAGTACGTTAGGCTGAAGAAATAGTGATTTCAAATTTATAATGGTGAGATGGAGGGCTGGATTTTGCCTCACCCAAAAGACACTTTGCCACATTCGGCTGTCAGGTTAGCAATATTATGGGGCTGAAATAACACTCCTAAGGAAGATCATCTACTCAGAGAGATTTTCCAGAAACCCTAAGAGCCATTTCTATTAACTCTGATTCCATATCCTAAACATCCAATGTTGGACTTTCTGTTGGGAAATAATGGATGCATTTCAGATTCTGGCTTATCTAGAAACACTTAGGAAAAGCCCAAGGCTTTGTTTTCAGTTTTGCGATTTTGTGTGTGTGTGTGTGTGGTGTGTGTGTGTGTGTGCTTCCTGGAGTAGAGGAATAAGTACCAACTAAGCAATACCTCCATTTTCCTTAAAAGATTAGAGCCAAATGCTACAAGAAAATGAATTGAATCTACAAGTTAAGTATTTCTGCTCCCAAATTAAGATAATTCTACAGTTTCATGGAACTATAAGCTGACAAGTGAATTGGGAATCTATATATATCTATATATCTCTATCTACCTGTCGCTATCTATCTATCTATCTATCTCTGTAAGGATATACTCTATGCCAGAAAAGATCGACTTACCTGTACAACTGCCCCCTTGCAACAAAATCAAGTCTATCAGTTTAATTCTTCTTGCTTAGTATCCACGTCTTCTGCTTCTCCAAAGTCTAATAGGCTGTTTTATTCCTCATCTAACCATTGCACATAGGTACTTCATCCTATTGTAAGATCTTTTCTTTGCCTACTCTCAACCTTACAGAGATAGCTTGTAGCTTTGGTGAAAAATCTGAACATTACTGAAATAGGCCACACACAAAAAAAGAAAAGAAAAGTAGAAAAAAGGGCAACCTAAATGATACTCTCTTACTCTCCCCTACTTAACAGCATGGATATTCTGCCATACTTTGATTTTTCTTTTAGGTGAAGCGGCAATATAGAGAAAGCTAGGTCACAGGAGGGTTCAAGGGGAATTTAAAAATGAACATGTTTGGATTCACCGATCTATACTATAAAAAGGATGAGTGTCAGCTACGAGCAAATTTAGCACTGAGAAATCCTTATAGGATTGACTGCAGATATACAGGAAGTCACTAGATGAAAGCTCAATCTAACTACAGGACCTATACCTTGACTATTCTGCTTTTACATAAAGAAAAGATGATGACCAAACTGAAATGAGATTAACTTATTTTAAATTCAAAAAACCTAAAAAACCCTAAAGCTTTAATTATTTTTTTGAGGTTCCCTCATTTAGATGCCCCATAGGCTCCTTAAACAAACAGGTATGAAATGGAACTCCTTAACCTACCTCCCCTAGACCTCTACTTTCACTTCTATCACCAAGGCAGGTAAATGGGATTGGGGTGGGGTGCGGTAGGGTTGGAAAAAACTGGTACAAAAGTACAGGGTCAAGATATCTAAAAGAGGGCCCAGCATCTGACTACAAATCCTATTTAAAGATTTTTAGCTGAGCTTCCCTTGCTAGGGTCATGAAAAAGAATTTTTCAACACAGCCTAAACTTGATCTCAGTAACACTGAATGGTATCACCATCCACTCAGTCTCCCAAGCCAGAAAGCTTTCCCCTACTCCCCATATCTACTGAGTGACCCATGCCTGTCAGTGCTACAGTTAGCATATCTCAAATGTCAAGATTCCCAAATTGTAGTCCCTGAACCAGTGGCATCAGCATCCCCTGAGAACTTGTTAGAAATGCAAATTCTTGGGCCCCACCCCAGACTAACTGAAACAGAAACTCAAGAGTAGGCAGGGTCTAGAGATTTGCAACTTAACAAGCCCTCCAACAAACCCTCAAGTTTGAGAACCACTGTTCAAACCTATCCCTTTATCACTGTTCCCACCGCTAATGGCCACCTGGCCCTCGTCATCTGTCATCTGGCCTATAATAATAGTTTCCTAACTGGTTTCCTGGCCATCAGAAGTTCTGCCCCCTCCAATCCATTCTCCATACTATCACCAGGGTGAACCCTCTATATCACAAATATGATTATTAAAGTCCTTTCCTAGTTCCTCTATGACTATAGAAGTGGCTTTTAAGCTGTGTTCCTAGGTAAACCTGTTTCAAGGGTTGCCTGAAAGACAAGACGAAAGCTCAGTGGGCAGTACACCAAACTTCAAAGTTCATAGTAGCGTTAAAAAACACTGGCCCCCTGGACCATCATCAAAAAATCTAGAAACAATAAATGCTGGAGAGGGTGTGGAGAAAAGGGAACCTTCTTGCACTGCTGGTGGGAATGTGAATTGGTACAGCCACGATGGAGAACAGTACGGAGGTTCCTTAAAAAACTACAAATAGAACTACCATATGACCCAGCAATCCCGCTACTGGGCATATACCCTGAGAAAACCATAATTCAAAAAGAGTCATGTACCAAAATGTTCACTGCAGCTCTATTTACAATAGCCCAGAGATGGAAACAACCTAAGTGCCCATCATCAGATGAATGGATAAAGAAGATGTGGCTCATATATACAATGGAATATTACTCAGCCATAAAAAGAAACGAAATTGAGCTCTTTGTAATGAGATGGATAGACCTAGAGTCTGTCATACAGAGTGAAGTAAGTCAGAAAGAGAAAGACAAATACCGTATGCTAACACATATATATGGAATTTAAGAAAAAAAAATGTCCTGAAGAACCTAGGGGTAAGACAGGAATAAAGGCACAGACCTACTAGAGAATGGACTTGAGGATATGGGGAGGAGGAAGGGTAAGCTGTGACAAAGCGAGAGAGAGGCATGGACTTATATACACTACCAAACATAAGGTAGATAGCTAGTGGGAAGCAGCCGCATAACACAGGGAGATCAGCTCAGTGCTTTGTGACCGCATGGAGGGGTGGGATAGGGAGGGTGGGAGGGAGGGAGACGCAAGAGGGAAGAGATATGGGAACATATGTATATGTATAACTGATTCACTTTGTTATAAAGCAGAAACTAACACACCATTGTAAAGCAATTATACTCCAATAAAGATGTAAAAAACAAACAAACAAACAAAAAACACTGGCCTCCTGGAAAAAGGAGATGTCCTTAGGTCAGAGAAGTCCCTGTTCATCTGTCCCCAGCTTACCTCTCCAGCCTCATCTTCTCTCATGTCTACCTTCTACATCACCCTTTAGCTGAACAGGATGATTGCAGTTCCTCTAAGACACCAGGCTATTTGGTGTTTTTGTGCCACTGCTTCTTTTGCATAGAACATCTGCCTATCTCCACCATTTGTTCATCAGATAATACCAAATTGCTAGTCCCTACCCCCCACCAGTGCATACTTACAGAACAGCTCCAGTGCTAGCATTACCTTCTCCATGAAAACTTGTCAGATGCCTGCTTCTCATCCTTTTACTAGATGGACTTGATTAACCCCCCTCTGTGCCCTCACAGTGGTGATAATAGTAGTGTGAGTGACAATTAATATTTATTGAGTTTGTACTATGTTGTATGTGCAAAGTGCTTTATGTGTCACGTGCAGGCTATTTTAAACTTCACAAGTCTATGAGGTGTGAGGTATAATTATTATCCCATTTTAGAGGTGAGAAGACTAAAGTTAGAAAGACTCTGCTTATTCTACTTGCCCAAGTTGTACAGCCAATATGTGGCAGAATTGAATCATCTCACCTATTTAAACTCCAAAGCATTTGCACTTAACCTCTACAGCACAGGGACCAGGATCATAACACACAAGTCAGGTAAGCAAGGAATAAGACAGTAGGGGGTGGCAGACACTATGGAATTGAATAGGGCACACTCAAGCTATAAGCATTTTAAAAAGGAAGGGGAGAGGAGAGGAAGGAGTGAGGAAAAGAAGAGTCCTGGGATGCAAACAAAATATATCTGAGGAATGATCCTGAGCAGTAGGCCACTAGCTTGAGACTCCTGTTTCATACTATATTCAATTCCCAACTTTATGCTTGTCGTAAAGCCCCTGCCAGGATAATTTATTAGATAGTAGTGCCTGCATCTTTCTCACTGCTGTAGGTACCCCATGAAAGAAAGATAATTTTCCACTTTTCACCTGTCCACAAACCTTGCATCCTAGACCTCAAGGCAGAGGGAGGAAGGGCAAGGGGAGGGGAGGAAAGGGCATAAGTGGTCTACAGAAGAAGAGGGAAAGAGGGCTACAATTCTCCTTGAGACTCGGGGTGGGAGCAAAGGAGAACTGCCAGGTATTTCAGGGATCTCATAGTGGTCGTACTTCTAATAGAGGGGCCTGATATGGATATCCAGGAAAAATAATCACTAGACAAATATCTCTGTGTACCAAGATCAGCACAAACCATACCTTTCAGCCACAGCAATTGCTAACAACTAGAGACTTCTCCCCAGATTTTCTGTATTGGGCAAACCTCAATATACTTGTTCTCTATTACCATTGTAATAAACTACCACAGACTTGGTGGCATAAAACAACACAGATTTATCTTACAGTTCTCTAAGTCAGAAGTCATAAATGGGTCTTGATGGGCTAAAATCAAGGTGTCAGCAGGGCTACATTCCTTTCTAGAGTCTCTAGGAGATAATCCTTTTCCTTACTATCTCCAGATTCTAGAGGCTACCCCCCCATTCCTTGGTTCATGGCCACTGTCTTCAAAGCCAGCGATATCAGGCCGAGTTAACCAGGATAATCTCCTTATTTTAAGGTCAGCTGAATAGCAACCTTAAATCCATCTGCAATCTTAATTCCCCTTTGCCATGTGATGCAACATATTCACAGGTTCCAGGGATTAGAGCATGGACATGTTTGGGGGCCATTCTGCCTACCATGACCAGTGATTCCTACAGATTTTTTGAGTGGGGGGTTATTGAGACTATACATCTCACTGCCCTACTGGTTAGGTCCTGATGTGTGAAGTTTTTCTAATTTAGAAAAAAGAATATGAATGCCATGAGCAAATAAATTCACATGCATTCCACACCTACAACACTTGATTATTTTACTTCTTTCTATATAGGTCAGTCCTCACCTCTCTATCAATAGCTTGTGATTGGGGGCCATGTCCCTCACTGATTTTTGTTTCCCCAGCAACTAGCACCATGCCTGGCACATTGCAGAAACTTATTGTTATCACAGTAATAAATAAATGAAAAATGCTTCCTCTGGCGAAAAAAATCATAGAGTTGTATTTGTTACTTATTTCAGAGCTGTACATATCTCGAAAGCTGAATCTACTGCTAAAAAGGGAGAAGGAAGCTGAACATACAAGATTTTTTAAAATCTATTTAAAATAGACGTCAGAGGTATTTTTTAATTATTTCTAAAATGGATCATTCATCAGTGGAATAAGAAGCAAAAGAAAGGGAACTGTTCCCCTAAACCATATGAATTCTCATTTATATTTCATTTCAACCAATAAGGGGAAAGTCACTTCTAAAATATTATGATTCATGAACTTCATTTACCACTCCTTCTCTTGGTTTGATCAGAATAGACATCTTTATATAGTATTAGAATTGTTGACATTTTATTGCATTACCACATCTCATTATTATGTATTAAATGCTATTATTTATGGCTACTACTTAATCTGATGTGAGACAGAAAAATTATTGAAGGCTTGGCATCTCAGGAATAGGCATTTTATAGGGATGAAGGACTGACTAGGAAGAGTCAACGGTCCTTCAGCTGCCCCTCAGATCATTAACTCCAAGTGGTTATTTGCTCCCAGGCACTGTCCTGTGCCCAGGGTGTTATTGCTGTGATATGTAGATGAAGGAGAATATATTTTAAGTGCTTTAATATGAATTCAATGCTATGAAGGGTGCCAGATTGAAAGCATTGGAGTCTGAAGTCATCGGGTTATGCACTTGGCTGGTTCCAAGTTTCAGAGAGATACTTGACCTTGAATGACCACCTTGCAAGAGGGAGAAAACATACAGTTTTGCTGAACTTCAACAGACTGACAGAGGAGCGGCACAGCAGCACCCCAAAGTTGAGCATTTTTATCAAGGAGGAAAATGAGACTACTAACTAAACTTCTACTTGAATCTATTTAGTATAATGCCACTACTGGTGTGCACAGTGGAGGGTAGGGGGGTGGGCAATGGTGTTAGCATACACAGTTGCTTTAAGATAAAAAGTAAATAAATGCCCTATTACCAATGCACTAAACCACTTAAACAAGCAGCAGTCGACAACTGGTGTGCGTATTCCAACTTAATGGCCAGTTTAACAACTGGTGTGTGTATTCCAACTTAATGGCCAATCTTGACTCCATTTTGCATACTTGAGAAGAGCCCTTAATTTTTTAAAAATCATGGACTGTTTTATCAGGAAGAAAGTTTTTATTACAGATGTGAGAAAACCAAGGCTCAGAGCAGATAAGTGACCTAGGAGGACCATATCGCTCTTATAAGACTGGGAGTAGATCCTATGTTTTCTGATTGATAGGCAAGGGCTTTTCTGCTATACCATGTTGTCTCTCTAAGGGAGGGAAAGTAGCTGCTCTCTGAACCTTTTAAATATTTAGTGCCAATTATTTTCATAAGTGTGCGTTCTTTTGGCCTGCTAGGCATTTTTCCCCCATTCTGATTTTTCATTCACATTAGCTTTGCAAGACCATCATTTTTCACACATTTAAACCTTTTTAGTATGAAAAAATACCTTTCAGTTAATATTACACAACTGGCAGACTCACAATTCCCAAATTAAGAAAATTATTTTCACAAATGAAACAGTATGCGAAAATCTCTTATTCCTTCCCAGTAAGTTTCTTTTTTAATGTCATTTTATTTTCTGATCTTACTTTTTTTTTTCCTGTAGTGAAATGAACTTTTGGCAATGGTATCCCCTTAAAGGCAGTACCTCTAGAAGAATGGCAAATAGAACTAAGTGCAGAGTTAAAACTGGCAAATCCATTTAAATTTCCTAACAGATTAATCTCAATTAACTGGAACCCAATTAAAAAACAAAAACAAAAAAAAACCCTTAATGTATTTGTACTGTATTTTTTGAAGGGCAATGCAAATTCCAAGATTTTAAAGATTTCATTTTTTATGTAATTTCATTGTTTTTTTGTGTGTGTGTGGTACGCGGGCCTCTCACTGTTGTGGCCTCTCCCGTTGCGGAGCACAGGCTCTGGACACTCAGGCTCAGCGGCCATGGCTCACGGGCCCAGACACTCTGCGGCACGTGGGATCTTCCCGGACCGGTGCACGAACCCGTGTCCCCTGCATAGGCAGGCGGACTCTCAACCACTGCGCCACCAGGGAAGCCCAATTTCATTGTTTAATGTTCTTTAAAGGAAGTATCAAGTGATTCCAAAAACTTAACACAAATTCAGGTCATTCTTTTGATTTTTTTTGCAAGTGGGATGAGAATTCATATTTGAATAATGATACGTAGCACTGCCAGATACAGGTATTAAAGAAAAAAAGTCAATGCTTCCTATTCCCTACTTACTAAGAACTTAACAATGATGAATATTTCTAATAAGAATGAAGCCCAATGAGGGAAGTCTTTTAAGTAACTGAAGATTTTGATTAATCTGAAAATCTCCCCCATCCTGCCACATTTTCTCACATATTTCACCTAACATAGGACTGAACATAGAAGCAGTCACTGTCTCAATATTCCAGGTGAATTCTATCTACATTGGCATATTTACCAAAGGAAAAGACACAATGACTTGCAACCAGTATGGTTCAACAGATGGATAGATGAAAGGAAGTAAAAATGGAAGGGTAAATCAATTAATGTAATACCATGACAATACAGATATTTTACTTCAGACTTCCCTAAAACATTCTTTTCAGGAGGCAAATATTTGCTTTGTCAGTAAAATTATCTGCATGGAAATACTTTTGCCATTGTTATGGAGAAATTCCATGTTTATTTGCAGCAATGTTAACTACTAAATGGTTTAGCAAACATCTTCATTGGCCACTGCTGTTCCCTTGTACTCTGCAGATATTCCCATTAGTTAAAGCGTCTCCTGGTTTTAGTAGCTGTGTGTGGAAAAGGTCACAGAATCATTCAAATACAGAGGGCAGCCTGCATATTTGGTTTTGCAAAGACTCAAGCAATTATGGAGTACAGATACAAGCTTATCTATACAATGGCCGGATGGGTTTTTTAAAGTTTAAAACAATGTATTTCATTCACGTGGCACACAATAAATATAACTGATCATAAAGGTGGAACATTCTGTTCTTTTCACATTATATATCAATGTGTTCAATTTCCAAAGTAAATTTCAGTGTAGAATGCACATACCTTGATAGATCCAGAAGTTATGGGAATCAAAAAGGAGACAGCTGAATAAAGGTCACCCTTGTAATTCCTGTAAACAAATTAGGCCAAATTATCCTTCAAACATATGTACAAGCAGGTCCAAAGCAGTCCTTATATGAGGGAAAGGAAGAGACAGGTGGGGTGGGGGTGGGAGTGGGCATGGGAGTTGTGAATATCAGGCTTCATTTTGCAATTCACAAAGGATAAAGGGGTCAGTTTCTTAAAAGATCTGCTTGAAACTCCAAACAAGTATATTAACTATGCTGCTAATAAAGAATTTCTTCATTACCAATGAGTAGACCTGGAGGGCTATGGAATTCTCACCTACAAAGACTCTTCCAACTTAATACTATTCAGTTTTTGCTCAATATACCACTCATTTTGAGATGAAATGCCCACAATTTCAAGAAATTTTCACCAGTGTAAACAATTTATAATAATTGTAATTTCTTATATTAAAATAGTCCTTTACAATTTACAGAAAACCTTCATATATATATTTCATTTAATTCTCAGGAAAGTGAGGCCCAGAGGGATTAAATGTCTTGCATAAAGTCACATAATGTGGTTAGTGGCAGAGCCAGGACTAGAATCCAAGTCTCCTCACTTTGGTTTCCCAAGTCCCACATGACTTCCTTTATTCAAGCTATAAAATGGAGTATATGTCTCCATGTGCCACACTTGGTACTGGGCAATAGGGCAGGAAGTGTACCCTATAATGATCCCCATTAATTTATTCCACCTGACAGATATACTTCTCCCTCTGATTTATATAGGGCCCAATATGAAGTCACATAGATGTTTAACATATGAACTTTAAAAAACCCTTCAGCAGTAATATAAATTGGTGCAGTATTTTTGGAGGGGAACTTGTCAATAGGTACCCAAAGCCTTAAAAATATGCGCTCCCGGGCTTCCCTGGTGGAGCCGTGGTTGAGTCTGCCTGCCGATGCAGGGGACACGGGTTCATGCCCCAGTCCGGGAAGATCCCACATGCCGCGGAGCAGCTGGGCCCGTGAGCCATGGCCGCTGAGCCTGCGCGTCCGGAGCCTGTGCTCCGCAACGGGAGACGCCACAACAGTGAGAGGCCCTCGTACCGCACAAAAAAAAAAAATAAAAAATGCACTCCCTTCAATCGACTTACCGCATGTTTATATATTTATAAGGCAATTATCAGAGATGTATACAAAGAAGTGTAAGAATTTTTTCATTGATGTTTTTTACATAAATACTGGAAATTACCTAAATGCCCAATAATTGGAGTTTGGTTAAATAAATCAAGGACCAACCATAGAATGTTTTACTAAGAAGCCATTAAATATGATGTGAGAACTGTCAGGATGTTAATTGTCATTCCATATCATCTCTACCTATGGCTTAATTTGCTGCTTTTAAACTATACTCTGGAAGAGCTGGGGGAGTGGAGAATTACAATTATTTTTTTACATTTTTGGTTGTTTTTTCACCTCTCTGTGTCTCTGTCTCTGTATGTGTGTGTGTATACATATATATTTTATTGAAATAGAAATATGTTAACAATATATTGATAAACAAAAAAGCACATTATTTTCTAATTTTTCTAAAATGAACTTATATCACCCATATATTAAAAAGCTACATGTTTTAAATTCTTCAAAAATCCATTTCAGAAAAGGCAGTGTGGGGACTTCGCCGGTGGTGCAGTGGTTAAGAATCCACCTGCCAATGCAAGGGACATGGGTTCGAGCCCTAGTCTGGGAAGATCCCATATGCCGCAGGGCAACTAAGCCCATGTGCCACAATTACTGAAGCCCACACGCCTAGAGCCCACCACAACAAGAAGCCTGCACACCTCAGCGAAGAGTAGCCCGTTTGCCACAACTAGAGGAAGCCTGCACGCAGCGACGAAGACCCAATGCAGTCAAAAATAAATTAATTAATTTAAAAAAAGAAAAGAAAAGGCAGTGTGATGAATTATAAAGCAAAAGAAAAAGGAAAACATTAACATTCCAATATTTTATGACTGGCACTTAATTAACCTGATGGCCCCAACTTATCAATCAAGTAATTCCCAAACCTATTTCTTTAATATTTGAGGCAAAAACCTTAGTAATAAGGGCAAACAACTTAAAATTTCTACACAGTGAATCAAGACAGAAGACAATATCTAAATGCAATTTTTTAAAAATGTAGGTCAATAACATCATTGTCACCTTTGACAAAGATCACCAAGGTGACCTTGCAATGATAATAGAGTATAATATTATTAGTAATGATCTCCATATCCAGTACACTATATATAAATCATTCATAATAGACTAAAGTGGTGCTCTTGATTAGTTGCAATCTAATTGCCCGATGTGCATTTTTCATCACTGTTAATGTTGCTCAAAAAAGACATGGTTCTGCTCAAGTGTTCATGTAGTTCCATAATAGTGCTAAGATAGAATCTTTTAAGGGAAGACATTTCAGAAAGTACTTAGATCTAGACTACAAAAAGTATTTCTGGCTCTTCTGCCACATACACCAGAGCAAGTCTGTAGAAATTGGCTTCATACTCATCAGGCTGATTCTGCAAGGCAGCTAGCAAAATTGCTTTAAAAAACAGACTGCCCTATATGCAGCATTTTGCCTGGGTGAGATCCACAGAGGACTGGGAAGCAAGAGGGCTTTAAAATCATATAGCTCTTCTCTGCTCACTTCTCAATTGCCTTCTGACTGAAGCCTTTAGGAGTCTATCTCCCCCTTTATGATTAGAGAAGGCCAGTTCACACGATCTATGTAAGATACCCCAGGTTACTTTCCATAACTTACCAGTTCCCAACATGTACCACTTCCCTCACCTTTTACCTTTTTGTTCGACTCAAGAATTCATTTCCACAAAAGAAACTGTTGACTGTCTTAATACTGCATGAGGGCTAGCTACCCTTAGAGTAAAAACAAGTTAGAATGTCTGACAGGACCATCATTGAACGCAACCAAATAATGCATACCAGAGGCAAAAACAGCAGGAGCCACAAATGTTAGAAATGCATCTCACAGAACAAGCTCTAGTCCTAAATCTAAATTGGAAAAGCTCATCAAGGGATCATCTAACCCAAACTTTCATTAGTGCCACTACCTCTTGTTTGGGCCCACCTAGAGAATAATATACTACATCCTTCAGTTCTCAGCTTCTTAAAATGAAACTATCATCTGAAACTGGCTATGGAGATAAAATGCATAAACTGGAGGTGAGCAGAAGAAAGGTCTAAAACTCTGGTTCAAAAAATATATACATATATATGAACATGCATATATGTGTGTATAGATAGATGTCTTTCTCAGATGCATTTAAAAAGTATAATTCCTACTCATTTAGAAAATGGGACTTTTTAAACTTGTTTTTCAATAATTACTCAATTATAAACTAATTATAACTATAACACCTATATTAACACTATATTTTCAAAAGACTTTGGGATGCATACAGGTCACACTTTATTTTACTAATGAGTGTATCTTTACATATTGCTACACATGCTTTGACACCCCTAATGCTATTTTTCTAATGGGACGTTTACTCAAAGACCTTGTAGAAAATAATTGTGTTAATAACAGAGACAGTTTCCCCATTACAATGATCAGTGCTCTCAGACAATTAATGCTGCAACACTTTGTATTGTTACTTTCTTCCTCAGGGCCTAGAGAACATCTAGGTTTACATTATTGGCTGCAGCTTCTTTTTTTTCTGGCAATATGGGCATTTCTAATGATGAGACCTGCCAAAACTTGTCAATGCTATTTTTCTTCTTTTCCATTAGAGGTGACTGTGGCTGAATAGCCAAGTAATCTATAGTCTAACTTCACTTAATTGTTTTTACTACATGACATGAAGAAATATAGTGAGTAATCACTTCTGTTTTACATGAAGCAAATTGCTAGTGCTTTCCACAGCAATATGAAGAAGCCTTAACTTGCCTAATCTCCCTCGAACATCCTGTTTAAATCCTGACATGATAAACTCAACCTTCCTTGGTTCTCCAGTGAGTGAAGACTAGATTGGATCAGTAGATCTCAATTATTTTCCCTGGCTGTGGACCTCTTCAAAGTAAAGCTGCCACAGAACAGTTGGCCCCAATTACAATTGGTATATTCCTCTCCCTCCAGCACCATCTCTCAAGGAGAATAGGTTTATTCTCCTTGTTTTTTATTACCTAAACCTCACTTGTAAGGTGGCAATATTTATATTTGTGTTTTTGTTTCCTCTTTGTTTTGTAAATGTATTTTTTCTGTAGTGAAAGTTATATGGACTTATTACAGAAAACCTGAAAAATACAGAAAGGAAAATATCACCTATTACCCACCTCCTCCAAACAGAGATAATTATTTTTGGCACTTTTGTGCATCTTTTTCCAGTCTTTCTTTTCTTACCTATTGGGTATATATAATTTGGTATCCTGCCTTGATAGTATAACATAAACATTCTCCTTTTATCATAAAATATTTGTAAACATCATCTGTAACAGCCATAAAATATTACATTGTCTAAACGTACTATAAATCACTTAGCAATTTCCTTGTTGAACATTTAAGTTCCTTCATTTTTTCCACTATTACAAATAATGCTTGGTGAAAATCTTTGCAAATAATGCTTTTTCTGCTTTTCACATTATTTCTTTAGGACAAATTCCCAGAAGTAGAATTACTGGGTCAAATAGTATGAGCATTTTTAATGCTTCTGCTGCAAACTGCCAAATCTATACCAACTAACATTTCATCATGTCCTTATTATTCATTCATTTATTCAACCAATTCTTATTAAACACCTACTGTGTACCAGGCACTGTGCTTGCTAGGTGATATGGATGCAGTAGTGAACAAAACAGACATCAAGTCCATGCCCTCAGGGAGCTAGTATGTTAGTAGATTTCATAAATCTAAATAAACAAACATACAGTGTGATACCAGGTAGTGATGAGTAATATGAGGAAAAACAGAAGCGGATAAAGGCACAGAAAATAAACCACGATAGGACTCTTTACATAAGATGGTCCGGGAAGGCCTCTATGATGAAGGAAAATTTGATCAAAGGTTTGAATGAAGTGAGAATTCATTTCAGGCAGAGGAAATAGCAAGTGCAAAGGCCCTGAGAGACAAAAATGCATGGCATGTTTACGGAACAGAATGGAAGGCAGTTTGGCTAGAATGTTATGAGCAAGGTTTGGTGGGAAAAATGGAATGATATGAGACTGGATAAATAGGGAACAAATCCTGTAGGACTGTGTAGAACATGGTAAAGATTTTTTAACTTATTTTAAAAAATTTATCTTATGTGTGATAAGAAGCCAGCCATCAGATGACAGAGAGTGGGAAAATCAGAAGATCTTATTTATTTTTTAAAAGGATCACCCCAGCTGCTGTGTGGAAAACTATGTGGAGGCAAAAATGTATGTAAGGGCATCAATTAGAAGGCTATTTCAGTAGTCCAGGTTAGCTAGCGGTAATGGTGGTTTAGACTAAAACACTAATGGTGAATGAGAGGAGAGGCAAATGATTCAAAGGATATGGCTTGAAGGTAGAGTCATGTCAGGTGTTAAAAAAAAAGGAATCAAGAAAACTCTAAGGTTTGGGACTTGAGCAATTACACCGAGCATTATCTTACAAAACAAACAAACAAAACAACCCTTGTATTTATTTTTTCTAATTTGCATTTATTCTGATTACTGAAGACTGAGCTTTTTTCACATTTATTAGCCATTTTAATTGCCTCTTATGAATTAGCTTTCCATGCCTTTGCCCAGATGGCACTTACAAAATCCTTTCCTCCCTTAGCTTCTATTTCATTATTTCCTGGTTTGCCTCCTACGTCTCTGACCTTATTCTTGACCTGCTCTCTCTTGAAGTCTCCTCTTATTTCACCAACCTCTTTAGTTCAGTGTCTCGAGATTTCATCCTTACTTCTCTTCTCCCTCTACATATACTCCCTACGTGAACCCACCTTCCTATGATTTCAACTACTACATTGACTTATGACACACAAATCTCTACTTCCAGACCTGATCTTCAGATCTGTAATTTCCATCTGTGACAAATCATCTCTATCTGGATGTCAAGATAGTGCCTCATATTAAATAAATCCAAACCTGACCTCATTATTCCCACCCAAACTGGCTTTTTCTTCTATGTTCCCTGTATTGCTTAATGGCATTACCTAATTTTCCAAGCCAAAAGCCTCAGTGTCTTTCCTCTCTCTCCCTCAGCCTCTAAATGTAATCAATTTCCACGTCCCACTGATGTTACCTTATGAGTGGCTTTCAAATTTTCCCCCTCCTCTCCATCTTTACTGTCACTGCCATAGTTCACACCTTCACAACCGCTCACCATTGCAACATAGCCCCTTAATGTCTCACTGCTACTACTCTTAATGCACTCTAATCCGTCCTTCATACAGGTGCCATCTTTCTAAAACTCAAAGTTGGTGACCTGCCCCCCCCCCACTTTAAAGCCCTTCATCTAATTCAGTAGATTCTGCTACAATGCATTACATTGTGTAATTTTGGATAAACATCATAAAAACCACAATTCTCCAATATAATTCTCCATGCAGGAAAATCCTGACACATCCAGTCATCCAATAAATATGTACTAAGCCCCCTCTGGGTGTCAGACACATGTAAGGAAATAAAATAAGACATTATCCCTAACACCTGTTCCCCAGATCTGGGTAGGAAATAAAATGACACTCTATTTTCCTGGGTTGGTATTCCCCAATTCTAATTTAGCCTTGTACCCTTTCACGATCTTTTAGCCCTGTGGACCGTGGGTCTCCATATTCTCTGACTGAAAAATTCTTAGCTATTCTTTAAGAGCCAATTCAAATGTCTGTCTCCCCCATTAGATGGTAAGTTTTTTTTTATGTCTTTGCAGCACTGGGTAAACAGAGACATTTAAAAAGTTTTGATGAATGAATGAATGAATGATTGAACAGATGAAGTTCTTTCTTCATGAAGATTGTTTTATGATGTATAACCAAAACCCTGTAATACTGAAGTCTTCAGTAAAAAAAGAAGCCAGTCCATGAGACTTGGAGAGTCTTTGTGGAAAACACTTGAGATTTCAAGATCCATTGTCCTAGAGCTCTGGGTAAACATTGATTCTTCTTCTGCCTTTTCAACAGCAAAGCAGTCCCAAGCATTTTGCTAAATGTCTAGGACCAGTGTTCCCTTCTTACTAAGTCTAGTGCTGTTTTACACATTTTCTTCAACATGTTTTACTCCATGTTTAGCAGAAATATATCATTAAATTTTTCTCTATTCCGTGTTAAATTACCCTTAAAATATTTCCCTTGTACTGAATTCTAATTGTTTGTATTAAAATTACCTCACTTTCACAAGTTGTCCAATGTTTCATCAAGGCAATGGCTCAAACAGGGGAAAAGAACAAAACAAAAAAGAAAATGTAGCACTCTTGTGTTAACACTTCATGTATTTGAAACCAAAAATAATGATGTCACACCTAAGGGTTGACATTTTATTAGACTAAACATGAAAGATCAATCACAAATGCACTCACAATGAATGGATACATGCACACAGTAAATCTGTAATAAAGGGTACCAATCCAGAAAATCGGTATGTTATTTTAGCTCCTACCCAAGATAATTGAAAGAATGTATGAGCCAAAAACAATATAAAAATAATATTTCACTTTATACTTATATTCGCTAGTATATACCTAAGGAATTGGTCAGATTTAGAAAAAGAATAAAAAGATTAATCACTCCAAAAACTATAGTGAATGTCCCAGAGCTTCTTTTCTCATAAATATATACTACTTCAACTCTTGGAAATAGCTGAAAGAAAGAAAAAGAAAAAGAAAGGAAGGAAGGGAAGGAGGGAGGAAGAAAAGAGAGTGATGTTATTGGTATTTCAAGATACAAGAGTCTTCTTAAGTCGAAGTGATAGGTATCAAGTGGCCAATCAACTGCACAGCCTTCTCCCTTAGAGGTCACTAGATCTCATTAGTGAAATTTATAAAAGGAGTTTCTTATTTGACTTGCACAGCAATTCTGTCAATGCTTCCCTACATCGCTTAAAGCTCTAAAGATATGAGTCACAATCACAAAAATATATTCATTTCAAGCACGCAGTAAGCAAATAGGTGATGTATGTTTCTGTGAACGATGCTTGCAAAATCCACATCAAAAATGTACACATAATTTTTAATAAATATTCCTTTAGTCAAAAAATCCCATCCCCACACACATAAATACAAGTATATTTGGGGGCTAGTTAATGGAGCAGGAGATCACACATCAATATCACTGAAATGCCTTCAATTAAGCAGAGCAGCTTTAAAAAAAGAAAATCATTAATGCTAAAGGGGGGTAATGCACAGATATAAATTCAAAATGTTGATAAGAAACATTTTGTTGATAGCAATTGAGTTAGCTAGGAACACTTTGGGTTTAGAAAGCTTCCAGCCACTGTGTGGTTGTAGTGTATTTATACACCTCTATATTTAAACACAGGTGGTAATTAGCAAGATTGAGACACCTTTAATAAGGCATCATCATAGGTGCAAAGGATGTGTAGCATGAGTTCATTATCAATAACTTTCCTGAATTAATCATCTCTCAGGACATTTAATTTTAAATGTACCTGAAAAAACCTGGATTACTGAGATAGGCCATCTGCAGTATCTTTTTCTAATTTCCCTGAACAACTGAAGAGTTTTCTTAAAATGTCTATATACATCTGGGACACAGGGAAGGCAATATATAATAAACCAATTGTCCAGCTAATCTGGCACCTTCTCTTTGACAGGTGTCTAAACCAGATAGAGGCATTAGAAGTAATATAAACACTTAGAATCCACCAATTATACAAAACCTTGGAACTGGGAAGTTTTCTCCTTGACCTTAGCCTGTGATCATATTTTCCCTGACGTATGCAAACTGATAGCAACGTATTTTTTATTTTGGTTGCTTTAAAAACCCTCATTCATACAGGCAGTTAAAAACACTAAGCAGTGATTCCAAACATTAAAATGAAACTGGATTTCCTTTGATAAAACCATATAGGGGTTCTACTTAAAGTCACATACATATACATGCACATACACACATATATATATGCAATCAACATTCTGAATATCTACAGTACATTTCATCTAAATAGGAAAACAATTTAAAAGTAAATATACAGTCATTTCTAAAGGGAAACTGAGGCTGTAACTTCACAATATCATTTGGATGAACAGTTAAAATTCATTGATCAGATCTTTGGAACTATTCAGATGATTGACTAATTTTTTTTTTCACTGTACATCCAAATGCCAAGGTCTGCTGAAAGGTTAGAGGAAATCGACATGACAAAGAAGATATGACATAGATAGATACTAGGAAATCTACATGTTCAATAATGATGATTGACTGAATTTTTCATGTTTTACTCAGATATTTTGGTATTTTTACTCAGATATAGCTCAAGTAACAAAAATAAACCAGTTAACAAAATATATCCAATTCAATACCCAACAACTGGATACTGATATCAAGAATATTCTCTAACATGTAAAAATGAAAATATTATTTTGCCTAAACTTTTTTCTTTTTGGCCACACAGCACGGCATGCGGGATCTCAATTCCCCGACCACGGATTGAACCTGGGCCCCCTGCAGTGGAAGCACGGAGTCCTAACCGCTGGACTGCCAGGCAATTCCCAATTTTTCCTAAACTTTTAAATCCTACTTCATTCTATCTTTAATAATTCTGTCTGGGACATTTATATTTTGAAATTATAGTCACTTTAAAACAGAAAATTACCTGGTGACATATAAATATAGATATAGATTTAGATCTCCATTCTTTTTTTCCTTACCAAAATCCTTTTTGGGAATCACTCTTTTTAGCCATAATACAGAAATTTGTTTACAGCTATAAATTCAGACAAAAAAAATTAGTTTATCAGAACCCATAGCTGATAATATTGCAAAAGGCTTAACATGGATTGAAATTCAGCTCATATTAGAGTTTGTGATCCCAAAGTTCAATTTTGCAAGTCATAATCAGCCACAAAAATGTTACAACAGAATATGAGAAACATTAAAAGGCAATTTCCTCATTGCTGACTACTTATCAACTGACAACTTAGTCAATTAAAATTAAAACAATCAGTATGCTTTATGGTGATGGGTAAAATGAGTGTTTTACAGATTTCAAATAAATGTATTCAAATCCATTTGGTCTCTGTAATTAAAAAAAAAGTGGGGCACAGATATTTTAACAAAATTGTTTTTATACTTGAAAAGGAAAAATAACTAATCTTACCAGAAAATTCAAGCATGATTTATATTTAACTTTACTGTGATCTATAACTAGGCTTCTTCAAAGTCTACAAAATCATAATTTGACTGAACATATTTTTTCAATGTAATAGCTATTATGAAACTATTTAACAGCTGTGAATGTCCTCATAGAACAAAAAACTCTGTAGCATACACATAAATACCAATAGGAATGCACAAATCAAAGCTCTATTTCTGTGATTATTTTTAAAGAACTGCTTGAGTAGGGACAAGGCAGGTTGCATAAAATCTTCAGGAAAATGACAGAGATGGCACTGATTTTTGTTCTGCTTAATCATTTATTGCTCGCAAATTCAATCCCCCAGCCCTTTACAGTTACTCTCAGGGACCAACAGGCTGGCATGAAATTAAATTAACAAGCAGGTTCCCATCCTGAATTAGTGACTCCCAGCTGTCTGTCCCACCTAGTTTCCATGGCAGTAGAATTACAGGTGAAAAGTGAGGTGCAGGAAACTGTAAGAAGCCAACATATCAAACTCTTTAAGTCGATTTCTTCAAGCTGATGAATCAGTACCGGGGGCGGCGGCGGGGAGGTAGAACTGAAGTTAAAGTGTTTTATTTCCTGGCTTTTTGAAAAGGCCAGTGTGTTTCTGTTTTTGTCACTGCCGAGGGATGCAAGCAACAGCTCCTTACACATTTCATAGAAGACTGTAGATTCAGGATGGCATTTGGCTCATTATGTATTTTATAGTAACCCAAGAATGTTTAAGGGTCTCTACATGTATTTTAAAGCGTTTCATTTTATGCTTTTCTTTCTTTTTTGACATAGATATTAAGATTCATCAGCCTGTTAAATGACTCCAAAACATCCAGAAACTAAGTAAAAAATTCTCTCAACCAACCAGATGTTTGTTTGCATCACCTCAAACAGCTGGATGGTTGACGGAACTTTTCACTCACATATTTGGGTGTCACCTAGATACAGCCATAGAGACCTGTCATAAGTACCCAGGAAAAAAATATTAATCTTGGCACATACCTACCATAAACACAGATATGAAGGCTCTGAGTAAGAGCTTCACAGGGCGTAATTCACTGATATAAAAAGAGATGATTTAACACATTTTCCTGTGTCCACTTTCCAATTATCTTCTCCACTCCACTTAGAGTAGGTGGGAATGGAGAACCCAATATTTCAGAATCATTACATCACATTGAAAACATCATCCAAGAGACAGTGGTTAGTTGGCATATATGCATGTTTCACCATATGCTATTGTTTACCTAAAGTGGAGGCCTGGACAGGAAGTAAAAGTCAGAATTTTTTTTAAGTTGTAAATTATCCAAGATTATACTCCCAGGTCTAGAAATGTGTCCTGAAGTTACATAAGAATTTAACAGGCTTTATTTATCAGACTCTAAATTATTATTTTTAAAACATTAGTGATCCAACATCAATTGTAAAAATATTTACTAGCTCCAATTAAAACTAGTTTGCTTTGATTATATATAGAAATGTTAGCAGTACAATTAGTACAAATATTGTTATAAAACAATTTTCAGTTTAGGCCATTATATTCCAATTTCCTCAGCCCCATTTTTCATGGGTTCCAAATGTAAGCAATTTCATTGGCCTTGCTAAATTGTACCATAGTACAACTAGCAAACTACAAAATCTCTATACATTATATAAATTGTCATAACTGGGTACCACATTTGGAAGAGACACATACGGTTGGACCATCAAGGTTGTTAGGAATAATCAAAAGCTGTGTGAAAGCTTTTATAGCATTCACCTGCTCAAACCAAGCACAATTCTAGCTGGTTCTATTTGATATTTACTTTCCTCAGTTCTAAAAAAAAAAATCGATGGAAAACAGAAAGGAAAAGAAATAATACATTAAGCCAGGATTCAGAATGTTTTACCATTTAGGGGAAGGAAACAGACTAATTTCAATTCAAAATAATGATTTAATCTAATACTCAGAATCTGCAGAAGATTTAAAGCAGTTTTTGTATATGGAAACAGTTCTGAAATCTGGTTCCTTTTAATTTTTTATAATCAGCAGCTATATTTCTAGCTATTGATATATGTTGTTGATCATAACTGCTAAATACTATCCCTTACAATATTCTTCATCATTTAATCTGCCTGTAGTTGTGCTAGTAATCCAATTCAAACCACTCTGGTAAAGGATGGGAAGCTTCTTTAAAAAAAAAAAAAAAAGCACGCATGGA
>NW_020172450.1:854026-857857 GCF_003031525.2 Neophocaena asiaeorientalis asiaeorientalis | reverse complement strand
TGGATTACTACTTTTAAGGGTAAATTGACAGGAACTTAAATATATGTAATATTAATAAAATTATCATATATGTCTCATATCTGATGCATGGCATTCTCATGAGATTGCTTCTAAACGTGTGTGTGTGTATGTGAGAGTGCTAGAACAAATATGTGAATATTATAAGAAAATCTGTTTTCGTTAAAATAATTAATCATTGTGTCAAGTATTCAAAGTACTGGTCTTCTTTTGACCTCAGGTCAGTAAGTATGTAAGTAAATAAATAGATAAATAAATCACTTGTTTGGGAAACCTTAGGAAATTTATTAACCATAATCTATACCAAGTACTTGATAACTATACTGAAAACTGAAACTGATGGACTTTCCAGAAAAGCAAGCTTCAAGTAAAAATTACATGGATTCTAATTGCTATCTCTAACATAAAATGGAAAAAATCTTTGTTAATACTGAACCTTCTTACCATTTCCAAGTTTTTAAGGCTGTCACGGAAAATAAATTTCCACTAAGCCTTCTGTTTTCAGAGGCAACATATCAAAAGAATATTTTGCAGTCTGACAATTTAAAGTCATATTGTACAGAATAAACTTGAATGTTGGACTGTTCTGCTTCAGCAAGAATCTTTGTATTAAAAGCATCAGAAAGGTGCAAAGACTATAAGGGAAACTATGATCATGTCAGCATTATTTACACATATGATAGCTGAAATGAAACACCGAGACCTTTAGAGTACTCAGATTTCTAATTAGGCCTTTGAAAGAGATGGTAGTTAACACATAATCTGATTTTACTTTTTAACACACCTATTTGTATGAATATTTGGAATCTCACTTAATCTTACAGCACAATGATTCCACAAAGCATTCTTTCCTTCAGCTCCATTGTATATTTTGTCAAATGACATGATGGTTCTTAATTCATAATGGGGACTTAGAACTAATGGTAAATACTAATTCATGTGTTCAAAAAATACTCATTTTCTACTATGTGTCTGGCATGGTTCTAGGGACTAGACTCTATTGGTTTTATTATACAAATGTTAACATTTGTTCGTTGAGTTGTTTTCCCAGAAACACCTGTTTTTCAAAAACATTCTGGGGGACAATCTGAAAACTTTTAAATAACATTTAGAGCATGGATTCATTTTAGAAATTACCCAAACCACCTTAAAATGCATCTTGTGACTTTCTTTTATTATCATTAAAAGGTTCCAACATGACTTTGGCATACTTGCAAGCTTTTAACTACCTTTTAAAAAGACTTTGCAAAGGTAAATTATTTAACGCATCACACACACAAAAAGTCTTATGAACTTGGACAAAAATGGCAAAACTAGGATCCTGTTCTTCCAGTTAACTACTTAAAGGGTCATACTATGCCTTATGAAAATTCATTTTTCCCCACGTTGAAAATATTAAGAGCAAGGGTGAGGGGGCGGTGAGCAAGCAAGCAAATGCTGGGTAACCATGGAGCAGAATGTAAAGCTGTGGATCTCATCATCATCATCATCATTATAATAAGCCCTTTCTTCTTAGACTGTCATCTTTCTTGGCAGCACTGGAGTACCCTATGCTCCGAATCGGAAGTCTTCGGACTAAGAAGATGGACAAGGATATTTCAGCCAAAAGATAATAATAGAGCAGACATTTGCAATGTTTTCCCCAAACAGGTTAAGAGTAGCGATTGATTCTCACAGTACAGTGTACCTGGTTTGTTAATTATAATCATAGAACAACAATCTAAAATTCAAGGAAGCTGTCTGTGACCCTCACCACGAACGCTATCAATTAAGTGCTAATCTAACAGTACCTAACAGGATCCACTGGAGTGTTTCGTTTCCTTTTGGTTTCTAAACCCGAGGGGCTACTAATTTCCCTTCTATGGCACTAGGAACTTCTCTTTGTATTTCTTCGGGCCACCTCAAATACTCCTCCGGATTAACATCCCAGGGGGGGAAAAAAAAACGGGAAAGTTCAAGACGTCTCCTGACCAATTGCTTCATTTTGAAGACCTACCCATATTATCATATCGCCCGTAACAGTGATGCAGATCCGCTAAACCCAAAGCTGCCGACGGCAGGCAGGAGCTGCAAACCAGCCCCCGCCCCCGCCCCTACTCTCCCGGTGGCGAAATTGATGTCGAGAAGACTTGTACTAGTGGAGTGAGATCGTCTGTCTCCGCAATCGTAAACAACCGGCTGCACTGGGTTTGCTGAAATCTTTAAATACACTCCTGACTGCAAACACATCCACTCACCAAGTCGCGCTAACAGTCTCCCCTTCTCCACCTCTAGGAAAAGCATCCTAAAACTGAACTGGCAATTCGCCCGTTGTGGAGTGGAAGAAAGTGAGGTTACATTTCCTCAGGCATGCCTAGTGGGTACTTGGCAGTCCGCAGAGGTGCTGGCCGCTGCTAGATTGCCGGTACCACGTCTCAGGATGAAATGCGAAAACACACAAACCCGCGCAGCTTAAGCGCGTGGTTAAAGCCAACACCGACGGCTCCCAGAGCACCTACTGCTGCGTAATGACTGTCTCTTATGACAGAGATTGGGGTGTAGGAAGGACGCATTGGGTAGGGCCCCAGACGGCGTAGGTTAGAAGGAGGTCCTGCAGTTCCCCCCGGAACATGGGCTCCCCGAGTGAGGTTCAAAGAGAAATTCAAAAGCAAACTGGTACTAAAGTGCCTCCTAGCCCCTGAGCATCTTCTCTCAGAGAGACGGCAAGAGCGGGACCCGAGTGGCCGAGCCCCTGGCTGACGCTCCTGGTGGGAAGGATGCTGGAGAAGAGGCGCCCCCTTGTCTCTTCTCGGACCGAGCCCACCCCCCACTTCCCAGCGTCCAGGTCCACTTGTTAGAGCGCCAGGGCTCTGAGCGAGAGCTGAGGAGAGGGCCCCCCTTTCAGAACTGGAGGAGTTGGTTGGCAAAAGTGTCGCCTGAGAAGGCTAATGAGCCCTCGAAGGGCAGCGCCCCCAGGGCCCGCTGAAAGCTTGAACTGAGAACAAGGCCGACCTCCCATCTCCCCCGGGTGGTCCAGAGCCCCGGGCCGGGAGAAGAGCAAAAGAAGGAGCCGAGGTTATGCCACCTCAGGCAGGACTCCCAGAGCGGACGCTGCCCGCCACTCACGGCCGGGAACCGCCATCCGCCGCCTGCAGCCTTGGGGCGAAGTTCGCCGGGAGTCCTTGGGGTGGAAAGTGGGGGGTTGGGGGCCGCGAGCCAGAGGGAAGAAGGTGGGAGCCGGCAGCAACGCACCTACCTAGTCCAGGCGTAAGTTTCGATGGCGTCCCCAGGTGCGGTCCCCCGCCCCCTCGCCAGGTGCTCAGCCCCGCCGGGCGCTGCCCGTGCCCGGGACCTCAGGCGTCTCAGCCGGTTCCTGCGGGAAACGACTGTAAATCCACATTACTGTTCGAGCTGCCGCTCGGGCCCCCGCATCGCTCTCCTCCGGTTTGCGGCGGCGGTGCTCTCAGCCGGCAGCCGCCGGGGGCAGGGACCGAACCTGGCTACTACCGCGCCAGCGGACGATCGCTGCCAGGAGGGTGCTTGCGCCCGGGGTCGTACGTGGGTGCGAGAGTGTGTATACGCGTTTGTGTCCGTGAAAGAGAGAGTGTGCGTGTGTGTGCGAGCAGAAGGGGTGAGCCCAGCCCCCGGGGCACTCGGAGGTGAACTCCGGGCTAAGCCGGAGCCCGCCGCGCTCCCGGGTGCGGGGCCTCTGCACGGCTGATGGCTGTGCTGATGTTGCCTTGGCCGCCGCCGCCGCGCTCTAAGGCTGGTCGCGGTGGTGCAAAAAATGTTTCTCCGCTACTCGAGACCAAAAAACCTGCCCTGTCTACTGAG
>NW_020172450.1:853663-853929 GCF_003031525.2 Neophocaena asiaeorientalis asiaeorientalis | reverse complement strand
GAGGAGGAGGGCTTAGGGACCAGGTAGCGGGCAAAGGAAGGGAAATCGAGATGAGAAAGATCAGGGTGTTAGAGGGTGGAGAGAGGGAAGGAGAACGCTGGGGGTGGGAGCAGAGGAAGGAAATAAGGATCAACAAAATTTAGATTTCGTACCACAATGAGTTCCCGGCCAGGGTACTCTCATGACCAGATTCTATTTTTTCCGGAGGGTTAGGTGGGGTGGGGGTGGTGGGGAGGAGTGTTTGTCATCCCCAGAGCAACCTGGAA
>NW_020172450.1:790003-853220 GCF_003031525.2 Neophocaena asiaeorientalis asiaeorientalis | reverse complement strand
CAGGAGCGCGAACGCTACCGCGATGTGTAAAGCCTGAGGACTAACTTAGAAAGAATGCAAAGTCTCTTGCCAGTATAACTTTGGCAAAAAAAAAAAAGAAAGAAAAGAAAGAAAGCGAGCGAGAGACCGAGAGAGAGACAGAGAGAGAGAAAATTGTTTGGATTCCTCCTTTCCCCCTCTTCCCCGCCTTCCAGAAAAGCCAAGCCCGTGAGTGCGATGCGTAAGAGACCCGCAAGCTTTCTAGCGTGCGTGCGTGTGAGAGCACCGCCGACTGCCTCCCGCTGACAGTGTGACCCCAGCGCGCCAAGGCCGGCCGGCCACATGCAGCAGCCTCCTGGCGGCGCGTCGGGTCAGCGCTGACAATCTCCCCCTGGAGAGGGGCCCTGCGCTCCAGCTTCGACCCAGCCTGGCCGCCCAGGTCCCTGGGCTCCCCAACCCGCTCCACCGCTCACCCAGCCAGGCACGAGGGCAAGTACCCGGACGAACCCAGCGCGCTGCCCCAAGCCCTGGATCCCTCCCTTCCCGAGTGTCTTCAGCTTCCTCGAAAAAGCGGAAAAGCGGAATCTGCATGCCCAGAAACTCGCTTTGGGAGCCTAAGGAGTCCTACTGGGCATGCTCAGGACTTGGGGCGCCTCGCGTGGAGGAACTCTCCAGCCGCCAACATCTGCACGGCTGGGCCAGATGTGAGTCTGAGGTGGGAGAAGTTGGTCCGGGATTGGGGTTTGGCTCCGGTTCCGTGAAGGGCGGCGGCGACGCCCACAGTCGCCTTCTCCTTCCTGGCTTCCCAGCTAGAGGAAGACCGTGGGAGATACCAAGTGCCGAGCCAGGGGAGAGGCACCAACAGGAGTCTAGCGTACTCCCAGACCCCCTTCCCCCCAGCGCCACCCCCGCCGTAGGCAGGTAGGGGGCGCGCAAAGCAGCAAAGAGAGCCTCGTGTGTGTTTGCAGGGACTGCTAGCCTCTAGGTAAAGAAAAGAGAGCGCGAAGAGTTGAATCTTTAGGAGACAGACGTTACTGATGGTTTTCTTGAGTGAAGAAAGAAGGGCATGTGTGAATGTGTATGTGTGCACGCATGTTTGTAATTTTTCTCCTCAAGAGCAGGGGACAGGAAAGCGAGAAGCTACTGCTGAGTTGAGAGCCCGCTAGGGGTTGCGATGAGGCACACTTGGAGCCTTGGCTGGCGCTAATTACCGGGAAGAGTTGCTCGCGGCGCGGTGGGCGCGCACCAAAGCTTCCAGCTGTTCTTCTCCCTGGGTGGTGGCAGCTGCGTGAGAACGGCTTCCGGGCTGGATGGTCTCTGCGCTCCCTAGCAGGGAGACGGGATTCAATTTCCTAAAAAGAGAGAGTATAGGGTGACGCCAGGGATAGATCTCGGAACCGTGTGTTCCCATCTTCCTGGTTTTTGATACAGGTATTTGCAAAGAGGGAGCATTGTAAGCCCAGCACACTAACGAGGGGAGGAAATATAGCGAGCTGAACACTCTCAGGGTAAGAATCGGGGAAGAAAGAGCATGTTTATTCCCATCGTCCCTTTTTAAACACTGCCTTCAGCTTCGGGCAGGAATCGTTTGGATCCCAGCCGCTCACCATCACCCCTCCCACGCCCACCCCATCGCTCTGCCGACAAAGAAACAAAAGATGACAACTCGACTCTGTAGGGGGATAGCAACTGCTTCCAGAACCATCTCTCTGTTGGGCGGTTGAAAAAGCAGCGGGGAAGGGATGGCTATAAAACCTGTGTCTAGCCACCAATATGTAAACGAACCTTCCTAAAACCCCCTACTCTCCTCCAAAACAAAACGAAAACATATATTTAGGAGCTATAGGAGATATGTTTATATATATCTCCTAAATAAAATAAAGATTTCCCATTAAGAACTACATGAACTGTGGAGGGAAAAGACTCAGGATACCTCCCCAATTCCCACCTAAGAGTTCTGGAAGGAGGAAAAAGAAACATCTGGCCAGTTAGTTCTCCAGTGACTGGAAACACTCTGAGTCTGAGGAAACTCTGTCACCAATGATTAAAGAAAGAGCTCCTCATTAATGAAAAGGGAATTTTGGCAGAATGAGACTTGGACAAATCATAACAGCCATGGAAATGGAATACACGATTTAAAACCATGATCATCATCACGCTCACACTCGCTGCCTCTTTGTTACTCTTTTCGAAGACATAGGGAGGAAGGGACAGTTGATCCCCAGGGATTTCATGAAAGGAAACTCAGCTTGTTTCTCTCCTGGCGATTCGGCAGTCTGTTTAATCATTTTTTAAAAACTCTCTCCTCTACCGCCTCCTCCTTATGTTTTCTCTCACGTTCTTCCCTCTCATTTTCCTTATCCATCTTCCACAGCTCCCTGGAGTCCTTAATTCATTTGGTCTGCGCCTGTCTCCCTTTAGTCCCTTCAAAAACATTGTTTCCCTTTCTAATTCCAAAGTACAGAGGGCTCTGTGACTTTTCTCCATTTCCAAAGAACTGATTTACTGCTTCTAGAGGTCCATAGCCTGATACTGTAGGTGGATTTCCTAAAGCATTTATTCAACTTTAGAGATTCCCTAGACACATTTAAGCAACAGGAAATTGCAGAATTTTTAAGTCGTTTTGCTCATGGGACCAAGAATTTCTATTTCAAATGTGGATATCAGGAAGAAGCCACACTAAATTGCTAGTTTCAGAATGGCCAATGTGAAGGAAAATATAACCAATTGTAATGGAGCATGCAGTCTGTGTAAGACAGTTACCCAGTTGCCTGGGTTATATTATTCAAATAATTTGCTAGGAATTGTTAAAGAGATTTGCCTTTTCGTTAACAAAGACCACACACATGCATGCATACCCACCCTTATACATTTATTCCCAGAACTAATGTAATTACATAATTCAATTCAGCAAATGCTTATGGAGCATCTACTATGTGCCAGGAACTGTGCCAGCACTGAGAATAGGTAAAGAAATTACAGAAGCTAAAGATATGTTCAAAGATTTTTGAACAATTCACTAATCAACAAGCCATGTACCTAGAACAATTACCATGTACCTATGTTACCATGTACCTAGAACAATTCAGTCCTAGAGAATAGTATTTAGATTTGATTTTTTTAAAGTATTTGTTTAATCCATAGGTTGCATTCTCTGCAAAGAATGGAAAATGGAAAATATCACTTATTTCAATCTTGTTTCTAAGTACCCTCATAAGTAAAAGTGTAAGTACAATAATATTAAAAGACTGAAGTCAATAACAATTACATAAAGAAAATCAATGTGAACCATCTGAAATGGAGGAGTTTTGTTTGGTTGCTTGTCTAATGGGAAGATGATTTCAAAGGCACACCTTCAATACATACTTCTTGTGGTGAACCATTATTTTCTATTGCAACTGATAACAGTGTCATCTAGAGATTAACTACCAGAGATTATGAATGGTGCTGGCACCCCAACTTTTGGCTACAATGATTGGAAGCAGGAAAGGTAGCTTAATGATTTTCTACCCAAACAGTTTTCATAAACAGAGTTGTAAAATTGCAGTCACTAGTTTGCTGCTAGAGAGTGCCCATTTCCAGTTAGCTATGGGCCCCTCTGGGGGAAGCAGCCACACTGAAGGAAGTTCACTTGAGCCTGGATGTGAACAGGTTGTGGCCATGATTCTGCATCCATATGTTCAGAGCAGATAGGCACATTTTTTCACTCTCAAGCCTCAGGAGAACCACAGACAAGCCAATTAAAGTCTTCTCTTTACCTATCCCTATTTAGTACCCAAATGGATCCTCTGGATCCACTTCTCTGGCTAGAGTTCCAAGGAGAAGCAAAATACTTTTTTTTAACTTTGGGCTTTAGCAAGTCACTTTGTATTCCATATAGCAAGTCCTGTTCATGGAAGTGTACATTCATACAGAATATTCCTTACTGGAAGGGCTCCATCAATGCTTCTGCACCTTACTCTCTGCACCTTACTCTCAAAATAAAATGTATCCCTAATACAGATTAATCATAACCTTCAGAAACCAAGGTTTCTCAATAGGGTGTAGTGGCAATTCATTTGTATTATTGATATAATGGATTCAAATAATTGCCTAAATTTAAAATTATAGACAGTTAAAAGAATGGCACCTTGGTCTTTAATTTATATGAAATTCACTTATATTTGATATGCATACACATAAAAATATGGCAATAACAATAATTTGTACCCTCATAAAGATGACATAGTACCTTCCCTTGCAGATCTGAAAGCTGGCCTTATGCTAGTGTTTGCCTTTTTATCGTAAATATTTTTAAGAATATTACTTTTTGGCACACTTTAACTATCACAGTTGTTGAAAAGGGGAAATACTGATTTCAAAATGTACCATGATTTCTGTTTGAGAGATGAAATTACACTCCAGAAAAAGAATTTGAAAAGAGTATAGAACAATTAGGATTGTTCTGTTGGCATTTAAATGCACTTGAACTTCTCTCTAACTTTTGACCTCATCGTCATAACATTTTTAAGTGAATTGTTATCATGATTGACGTACAGGTAACTATTAATTTGTATTGAAATAACTAAAGCATTTAGTGCTTCTAAAATGCATGCTTAATCATGGCCATAAGAAGACTTTTATAGCCACATACATTAACAATTGCTATTAGATGCTAATAATTATTAGGATAGTCTATCATAAACAGATTTTAAACACATTTTATAAGAAAATTGGGAACTAAGATGCTATCATTTTCCATGCAACACAATAAACACGAAAAATTTCTTCTCAGATTAAGGAAACAGGATCTCCATATGTATCTTCATTCTCTCATTCATACTTTCATTAGGCAAAGATTTATAGAATACCTACTATGTACCTACTCAGTGCTAAGTACTGGGAAGAGAGTGATAAAGAAAACATATCTGTTCCTGCCTTTGTGGAGATTACAGTCCACTGGCAGGAGATGGACAAAACCAATCCCACGATGAGGGCTCTGAAAGAAAGGAACACAGTATTGGCTAGAGAACGGAAGAGTCTCCATTTAGATTGAGGTAGGCGTCCCTGAGGCAGCGGCTACTAATCTGAGGCATGAAAGAGTAGTAGTTAGCATTCCAGGCACCGAGTAAAGAATCTATGGTATTCGACATGAGAAATATGCAATGTCAAGGTACACAAGGACAGCTTGTGCATCTGGAGTGTAGTGAACATAAGTAGTGTCCTGGGGGTTGCGGGTGGCGGAGAGTGACATAAGATGAGGAAGGAGAGGCAGGAAGGAGCCAAATCACACAAGGGTTTAGGGGCCTTGATAAGGATTTTGGATTTTGCCCTAAGGACAATGGGAGGATGTGTTATGATCTGATTTACAGTTCAATGGCTCTTTACCTGCTCAAATTCTGATACTTGCCAACTCTCAAATAGTAACCCCTTTTCTATCCTTATTCCTCCTGACCTCTCACTGGTCCAGAGACTCCTGGGAGTTCCTTAGCGACTTACGGTGTCTGTGTAGTCAACGTTATTTTCACAATAATACCAAGATAATATTTGCCTTTCACTCACATTCTCTTACAAATGTACATCAATTAATTGAATGCAAAAACAAATATGAGAATTTAGCTGTTCTATTAAGCCAGGTATTAAAGATAACAATATAACTTCTCAATAATTGGGAAAATATAGTACTTTTTCATGAAACTCTTATTTATTTTAACATGTATTAAGTTTATTACTGTTATATTAAGTACATCAGTACATAAATATTTAATTTCTTTCTGCTTTAACTTCTGATAAATAAATATCAATAGAGATAACCCACAAAGACAACAGCACTTTGGGGTCTTCAAAAAATTTTTAGAGTATAAAGCGGTCCAGAGACCAGTGCCAACCACTGATCTTCTTCTTTTCTTAAAACTGCTTTTGGTTTCCCTCCTATCAGTATCTTTTTCTGTTCCTAAAGGCTCAGTCTTAGATTTACAATAAGAAATTGACTTTTACATTGCAATCCAGAATGATTACTTACAGCTACTCTATGATGCATTTTGAAATGATCTATTCTATTCCAACTAAATCAATTGCTTTCTTAACCCAGTAAAAAGTTTGGGTGATCTCACCCCATTTCCAGGTTGCAATAATTACTTCTAGTTTGATACCTTTGAGACCATATTCCCTGTCCCAGCATTCCTCCCAGGTGCCACCTGTAACAGCTGGCTAGACATTTCCTCCTTAATATTTCACAATTACCTCGAACTCAACTTGTTTAAAACTGAACTGATCCCCCAAATATTTTTAAATAGGAAATATGGGAGACTACAAAAGCATGTAATCTGAGATTTATATGAATTGACTAAAAATAAATTATTTACAAATAGATGCATGGAGAAGGGACTAGGAAAAGGAAATCACAGTATTAATAGTGATTCATGGGATTGTTAGTAATTTTAATTTTCCTTTTTCTATATTTAATTTTCCATAATAAGTATGTACTAATTCATAATCAGAAAGTTACAATTAAAAAATTAAAACAGAACTAATCTTCCTTACATACCCTATACGTCTTCATGCCTTTCATTTAAAGGTATGATTTTATTTATCTCAAAATTTGCTTTAAACACATTTTTTTCAGTCATGATCATTTTAATAATGTAGACTCCTCCAAGACCACTTTATTTTATTACCAAAGGAATTCCAATTGCAGGATGGGTATAGGTAGGAGTCACATACCACCACAAAGTAGGTTCATCAATTTTCTAGGACACCTAATACATTGGTTGAAGCTCTAGATGCTATAGGCTACTGCGGTTCTCTCTTTTTTTTTTAACATCTTTATTGGAGTATAATTGCTTAGTTCTTAGTCCATGTCATGGGAATGTCTAAGAGGTAATATTGTGATTGAAAGAGATTCTATGTATCTAATAAATTAGGCTTTTTGGATATGGTGTCAATTATCTACTGCTGCATAACAAATTACCTCAAAACTTCATAGCTTAAAACAACATTTTACCATTTCTCACGATTTTGTGGGTGAGATGGGAATTTTTTTCTGCCAGTCTTGTCTGGGCTCACTCAAGTAGCTGCATTCAGTTGGCAGGTCACATGGCCTTATGTGTCTGGTGACTTAGCTGGGTTGGCACGAACAACTGAGGTGTCAACCTCTCTCCGTGTGGTGTCTCCATGAGATGCCATATCCTCTGTATCAGTTAACTATTGTTGCATAACAAATGACCCTAAAACTTAGTGGCTTAAAATGACAGCAATTTATCATTTCTCATGATTCTGTAGGTAACTACACGTTTGCTCTGCTGATTTTTCCTTGACACATTCATGTGGTTTCATTCAGCAGGAGGGTTGGCTGGGCTCAAAGGTACAAGCTGGCAATAGGTACTGGGTGCTGTCTACATGCCTTAGTTGTCAGTTCTTCTCCACATGGTCTCTTTTTCTAGAGTTGGCTACACCAGCTGCCTCAAATGCTGGTGTCAGGGCAGCGTCCCAGGATGGCAAATGTAGAAGCTACAAGGCCTGGAAAGGCCTAGGCTCTAGAACACACACAGTGTTGCTTCTGCTGGGTTCTATTATTCAAAGAAAATCACAGGACTGGAGAAATAGACTGTTCATCTCTTGATATGAGGAGCTGCAAAATAATGTGGCCATGCTTTTCTTTGTACCATAGGCACAATTTCAGACATGAATTATTATAAATTCAATGTTCTACTGGATTCTGATATAGTTAAAATTCCAGTGCAGGTGATATAATTTTTTTCCTTTTTTCCCTTTTTTATTTAGAAGCATTTCTGTCCCATTCTCATTTTTTTCCCTTTTTTGTTAATAAGAAATCCATGAATGCATTCTTGTTGCAAAATGTTTAAGGCATACAATAATAGCAGACTCTTATACAGTAAGCTTATACTATGACCAGGCTTCATTTTAAGTGCTTTATATAACATTGCCTCCGTTAGACCTCACAAGTCTTTGAGGTAAGCAATAATATCACCACCATCGTGCAGATAAAGAAACTGAGGCACAGAGAGCTTAACTTAGAGGTCTAACTTGCCAAGGTCACATAGCTAGTAAGTAGCAGGCCACTAAATTCTGTGACCACAGAGCCTATGTACTTAACTACTCTGCTATAACTCTCCTTAATCTTGCCGCTACTTTCACCCTGTTGACAATTTGATATGCATTTCTTTAGTACTAGTTCTACACATTTATGTATATGAATATGTTCAGATGCATTTTCCTTACCTAAATTGGATCACATTATATGCTGGATTCTGAAACTTGCCTTTTCTACTTAAAAATCAGTCAAGGTGATATATCAGTATCTACAGATCTATCTCCTTTTTTAAACAGCTGCATAGTATTCCATTTGGTGGATGTACTATAATTTATTTAACCATTTTCTATTGATGGACATGCAGGTAGTTTCCAATTATTTCCTTTTACAAATAATGCTATAAGAAACATTCTTGAATTCGTTCTTTTTTTATTCATTAGAAATCTTTGCATACTTGTATGAGAATTTCCTTAGGATAGATTCCAAGAGTGGCTGTGATGAGTTAAAGACCAAGCTCTATACTGCCAAATTTCCCTTCAAAAAAGCAAAAGTGTGTGAAAGTGTGCATTTCCCCTATACTCAACAACATTGTACATCATCAAACATTTTAAATTTGGTGGACAAAAATATCTTATTGCTTTGTTGTTGTTCGTTTTGTTTTTTCTCATTGACATTTTATTACGAATTTGCTTGATTACCACATATTTGCTGAACTTTTTTCATATGATTATTGCCTTTTAAAATTTCTTTTGTGAAGTACCTATGTCATTGTCTCATTTTTCTAATAAATTATCTTCCTTTTCCTCATGCGTTTGTTGGAATTCTGTTATATTCTAGGCATTACTCTTTTGTATATGTTGTCGGTATCTTCTCTCAGCCTATCATTGGGTGTTGTCAAATCTGTCAGTCTTTTCTTTCATGGAGTCTGGGTTTTGTATTTTGCTTAAGAATATTTTACCACCCACATATTTTTAGAATATCCATTCTTTTCTTCTACTATTTTCAATATGTTTTAAAACCATGACTCTAATGTTTATTTTTGTTAGTGGCTTCTAGGTAGGGTACAGCCTATTTTTTTTTTTTTTGTCCATTTGATTGGCCACTTGTCCCAAAACCTTTAATGACAGGTCCGTCCTTTTCTCAGTAATTGGAAGTTTATTATAAACCAAATGAGCATACCTTTATACATTTAAAAAAATTTATTTATTTTATTTATTTATTTCTGGCTGCACTGGGTCTTCATTGCTGCGCACGGGCTTTCTCTAGCTGTGGGGAGCGGGGGCTACTCTTCGTTGCGGTGCGCGGGCTTCTCATTGCGGTGGCTTCTCTTGTTGCGGAGCACGGGTTCTAGGTGCACGGGCTTCAGCAGTTGCGGCATGTGGGCTCAGTAGCTGTGGCATATGGGCTCTAGAGCAGAGGCTCAGTAGTTGTGGCGTGCAGGCTTAGCTGTTCCGTGGCATGTGGGATTGTCCCAGACTAGGGCTCGAACCCGTGTCCCCTGCATTGGCAAGTGGATTCTTAACCACTGTGCCACCAGGGAAGCCTTACATCTTTTAAAAAAATTCTCAGTTATGCTCCATGGATCTGACTGACTTTCCTGAACGAATACCATCCTATATTAACATTGTTTTATAGTGTGTTTTGACATCTCTCCAGGAAGGCATTCCGCTTCCTCTCTCATCCTTCTTTTTTAAACTTTTTTTGTGGTTAAAAAAAGAAGAGTATTTGTGCACGTTTTTCACCTATATGAACTTTCAAGATCTTTCTACTACACAGAATTTTTTTTTTTTTTTTCACAGAATTTTTTATAATGACCCCACATGTCTATCAGGAATGCTCTGGAAACTTGATTTTGAATTTGGATTATTGTTACATGACAGTATTTGATAATGTATTTCCCAGAAGAAAATTATCTGTAACACCAAGGAATAAACTTTCATCAGAAAAGAGAGTCCATGTGAGAAATTCACAGAGAAATTCGATTGGGAGCCCCATGAGGCAGATAAAGAGGATCAAATTATTATCTTGAGTGAAGGGCCCAAAAGCTAGGACACATAAGCTAAGCTTCTTGCTCTCATTGTCCTACTTACTCAACCATACCTAATACATGTTTCAAATAAACAATTTTGGAATGGAGCTACTCACTGGACAACTTTCACTTTCACCAGGGATTGCTTTTGGTATCCACCTGTTCCCCAGGAGCCCCAAACTACTTGGACCTGTCCGTCTACCTATAGTAGACACCCTCCTTTACCAAACATCAAGTAAACCAAACACTAAGCAGCCAGCAGTTTGTTACTCTTTCCCCCTTTTCTTTTGTTTGTCTAATCTGAAGGAAAGGAGGAAGAAAGAAGGATGAGTAAAGCCACTTAGAGACATACAACACTCTCATCATGGCAGAATCTTCTAGAAAGATGGGGGGAGCTACTAGTTATATCATTATGCAGAGTTGTTGTTGTTTTGACTATTTACTTTATGCTTCTTTTTGATATACCTGGTAGTACTATATGCCATTAACAAACTATTGGTTAGTAAGTATATTCAACTCATATTTTTAAACTTAGAATCTCCTCAATGCAGGAGTAGCCTATTTAAGTATAGCCTCTAAAATTGTCCCACTAGCAAAGCAAATGTAATCTATCAAGTGTTAGTTTACAATATGCTTGTTTTCTAAGTAAGGTAAAGATGTTGCACATTGTACCTTCACAGAAAGACTGCCAAAATTATTAATATAATTTCTTTGGAGCAAAGGAGGAGAAATTGTTTCCCTGATGTCTGCGTAAAATTTAAATGGAAATGAATGTGATTTGAGTGTTAGTATTCAGGACTGCTAGTTCTCTGTTAATTTACATTTATATTCTTAATGTCTAGGTTGAGCCTAGGGAAATTTAAAACTCAATTTCATTAATGCTATAACTTCCATAGGAATCTCAATATGCACAGAAGTTCCTAGATTGTGGAGTTATTGGATGAGAATATAGCAGCTAAGCATAACTGCTGAGTGGTTATGGTAGTTAAATATGTACTGTGAATTTTGATTTTCGAAATTCCTCTGGGCCTAAACCCAGTGTCCAAAAAATTTTAAAATATGATGCTAATATAGTAATGAATTTTAACATCTTTTAAACGGAAACATTACATTTCTGAACTATTGCCCATCTCATTAATTATGATTTAAAGTAGATCATGTTTCACATGTGCAACTATTACATTGACATACGTAATGTTTGCAGTTACTGTATAACTTGAGGTTTGTACGTTCAGCACACTAGAGTTAGGGATTTTTTCATTTAGTTGCTTTTATCACAAATATGATCACTACTCCCAGTTGGCAAAGGTACTATGAATAGGAGTACTGGGTCCAAACAATAATGTTTTCCCCTGTGTCTCAAATAGATATACCTTTATTTTTCTTCTTTATAAGCTATGTATAGATATACTTTAAAAATATAATATTTAAAGATTATGCTTATGAAGTAATTTTTTGGGGAAGAAAATCCCTGAACATCCCAGAAATCCTCAACAGAAGCAACACTTTAAACTTATTCTTAATTCTCACTTTGGTTGTTTTGATAATACTACTCATTAGATCACCCTGAATTGTGTTTTAGAATTATACCCACCCCAGAGAAGTTCTACAGCTCTAAGACTTCAGACTTTTAAGCCTCTTGCAACTCTAGGCCATGAGAACCTTGGCTTCAAGACTCATTTATCTTACTGCCTTCTTTCATAACCTGAAGCTGAAGTCCTTTTTATAAGTTTCAATTAACTTGCAACGGTAGTAAGGTGAGAATAAGGGAGAGAAAAAGGAGGAGGGAAGAGGAAGGGAAGGAGGGGGAGAGGGAGGGAAATACACTATTACACACACACACTATTACACAGTGGTTATCAACTGCTCTGTCTCTAATCATACTCATGGCTATACTGAAGGCTACAGCAATGATTCTTTACCAAGGAAACAACCTCCCCTAGCAGGTAATATCATAAGGTGGGGCAGAAAGGGAGGAAAAGAAGAGGGCATATGTGTCAGGTTTGAAAAGTTTTGCAAGTGCTATGGAAAGTAAAAAAAAAGTTTTATGGATAATTGTTTTTCATAGAGAAAGAATTGTCTACTTTCCTCTTATCAGAAAAATGAAACAACAGACCTAATGGCTTTCTGCTCTTTGTTTCTGAAGCTGGAGCCAGGGGTAAATTTATTTAGACAAATATGTCCTTTAACAACTTCCTAGAAATAAGACGGACGCAAATTTATTTGATATAATGCATTATGGTCTTCTCAATGTTTCTATTCTGCGAGATATTTTAAGTACAATTGAAATAAATTATTTTGAAAGAAGACATTAACTTCACGGTAACATAGTTTAATATCCCACTTCCATTAATAATTTTGAAAATTTGATATTTTAACAGGGAATAAATGCATGATATGCATTCAGCTAGGAGTGTAAGAACCTAATTTTTTTATTGTTATCAATATTGCAAATGAAATATGGTTACATGTAAATATACATTAAAGGTTCACTCATCCAGCATGGTTAAGTGGGGCATAAGCCCTTCCAGGTACACATATTCAGGGTATACTGAGGGTCTTGCCTGCCACTGTTCATTAGAGATTGTGTGTGGTGTAAGGCCTAAAATTAAGGCCGCGAATTATGTGCTGCTTTGGCATCTCGTGAAACCAGGAGTGCCTCAAATAGCCCAACCATATTTTTCCTCCCCACTCTGCTCCCATGGAGGAGGTCCCCTTGTCTAACAACCATCCTTATCCAGGAGAGCAGGCACAGTTCCTGCTTATCCCTGAGTAGTGAGCTTCAGTTCTTTGTCAGTCTATGGAATTATTCAAACAAACCAATCACATCCTCCAAGGGCACCAGGGGTCACCCCTCCCTCCTGATAATATAAAGCCTGCTTCCTGCAGCCCCTGGTTCTTCACTTGGTTCCTGAGTACAACCCCATCCCCACTCTGTATGATATTGCATAGCATGTGGTGTCTCCTGCCCCAGACTGTGAGTATATGTGATTAATAAACTGCTTCTAATCTCATCTGTCCTGTGTTGGGTGTAATGTGTTCAGCCTTCTCCATAACCCTAGGGTGGGAATACCTCCCTCACCAGTAGGGTGAAGAGGATGAAATCCAAACATAGTGAGGCCTTGTAGAATACGTTTTATTACCAGACTAAACGATAATAAAATCTCCAGTAATTTTTCAATTTGGGGTAGGAAATGGAGGGTGTTGGGACACAAGTGGAATTTTCATTTTTTCCAGTTGACTATCATGATTTTGTAAGCATTAAGGAATACAGTGATTTATCAGGTGGTTCCATAGCTGTGTCAAATAAGATAAGCTGGTTTTCTGGACCATGGTATAAACCAGCATTTCCCCAATTTCCTGGATAAGATTCACTAGAAGGAATTATTGACAAAACAGATAGCCAAGCCCCTCCTCCTGAAGATCCTCATTCACTGGGTGGGGGGTCTTAAAGCTGCCCACATTTCCTTGTCATGTGATCTATCACTGATGGAGGTTCACAACATGGATTCTTATCATCAGGGAAATTTGGGAAACACTGTTAAACTGTAGTAGTGATAGGCTCAGAAAAGTGGAGAAAGTGAATTTTCTGGGCCAGCAGAAGTGTCTCTCTGATGCTTCACCTTCTTTTAAAGAGCTCACATGATTATGCCAAGCCCATTTGCTTTTGATTAACTCACAGTCAACTGATTAGTAGCCTAATCAGAGAAGTGATATCTCATCATATTCATAGATTTGATCACATTTAAGAGGAGGAGCTTATGTAAGGCCTGTACACCAGAGGGAAGGAATCTTTGAGCCCATCTTAGAATGCTGCCTACTACAAATGTGATTCATAATTAGAAGGCAATGATGGAAATAAAGAATAAGAATTGTGTTATGACACAGTTCATCAAAATGAGCACCCATATGAAAATCCAAGAATCTTAGTGTAGAAATGTGGTGCAGATATTTTATTAGGTTAAAGGAAAAAGAGGGAGAATTTATATGATTTTTAAAAGCATATATACACTACCCAAATAGACAGAGACTATGGTAGATATCTGTTTTAAAATACCCCAGTTCTTACATAGGCAAGACATCATAGGGATTAGAGTTTCACCTATATACATATTTTAGAGTTATTTATGCTAAAAGTAAAAACACTTATATATTCCTGTCTTAATTGTTGTTGACGATTTAATTCCTCACAAGGAAAGAAGGAGAAAGCACCAATGGGAAACATTTCTTTGGACTTTATATTTACTAACAATGCAAAACTAATTGAGGAAATGATAGCAATAGATGCATTCAGAGAGAATGACCTCTTTTAAACTGAATAAACAAGGGGAAAAAAAAACATAGACAGTTAATATACCATAGGCCTTAAGGAAAATAACATTCAAAAAGTTAAGACAAAATAAAGTTAAGATCTAATGACTATATATTCTAAAAGCAAAGAACTGTAGGAGGCTCTAAGAGGTAGAAGGGAAATGAGTCAAGAAAGAGTCCTTAGAGGAAAGAACTCCTGGGCTGAAACTTGAAGGACCAGAGAGAACAGACAGGTTCAGAATCAGGGAAATGGTGGTGAACGGAGTGAGATGAGAAGAAAGGGATTCTGTTTCCAAAAGAAAGGGTATAAAGTAAAAACAGAAGAGGGGCTTCCCTAGTGGTGCAGTGGTTGAGAATCTGCCTGCCAATGCAGGGGACACAGGTTTGAGCCCTAGTCCAGGAAGATCCCCACATGCCGCATAGCAACTAAGCCCGTGTGCCACAACTACTGAAACTATGCTCTAGAGCCCCCGAGCCACAACTACTGAAGCCCGCACACCTAGAGCCCGTGCTCCACAAGAAGAGAAGCCACCGCAATGAGAAGCCTGCACACCACAACGAAGAGTAGACCCCGCTCACCACAACTAGAGAAAGCTCGCGCACAGCAACAAAGACCCAATGCAGCCAAAAATTTAATTAATTAATTAATTATTTTTTAGAAAGTAAAAACAGAAGAGATCCTAGGACAGAATGGGAGGAACATCAACATGTAGGAGATGGTCAGAGGAGTATAAGAGATAAAAGGATAACCTAGAGAAAAATAGTGTCATAAGAGCCAAAGTAAGAGATCATTTAAGAATGACGTACAGCCTTTGACTGGTATGTCTAAAAAAAAATGTATCAACTGGATTTGTCAACAAGCAGACATTGAAGACCTTGGTGAGAACCCCTTACTTGCAAATCCTGATTGTTGCCTAGGGTAGTTTAGCAAAAGGAGGCAAGGAAGCATAAATGAAGACAATGAATGAATATACTCTAGATATCAGGAGAGTCAGTAGGTGACAACAGACTCCAAACTCAGTCCTACAAATTTTTGTTTGTTTCATCCTAACTTCCAGATTTAACTGTCTTCTATCCCAGAAAAAGCATCTGCAAGCTGATTGAGTGTCTAAAAACTAAACCGTGGAAAACTGACCGGGAAATCTGTGGATTATAGTAATGGAGTACGTTAGAGAATGGTAAAGCCATCCTCAAGAACAAGATATGTTAGCAGGAAGGTGAAGTAAAGTTTTGAAAGCAGTAAAAGAGAGCTAGCTAATACTTATTCCTAGGAACACCCTGTCCTCTCCCCTCACCCAAAGCATAAGGATGAGTAGCTTTTCCTCCAGAGGACTTCTTAGAGGAAACTTCCTTGTCTTTGGGAGAGAACAAACAACAGGTACAAAGGAGAAGAGGTAGGTTGTTTATCATGAAACAGATTGGCAGAGTGGAAAGCATTGTAAGGGAGGAAGATGTTGGAAGGTTGGAGAGGGGAACCCTATCCCCATTGGAAGAATGGGAGGAAGGAGAAAGTTCAAGGCAATAGAGGGTTGAGAGTTTGAGAAAGCATATGTGATGAGAGGATCGGAGACAAGTAAATGGCTTCAGGTTTCCGAATAGAACTTTGGTCTCAGGGGAGAAAAGATAGGCTATCCTTAATTTTTGAATGCTTGACTTTCAAGCCTTCTCCTCACCTCGTCTTGACTCAGATCCACACAGTAAAAAAAAAAGCCTCATGTTTATGGCATCCTAGGGACTGTAATTGATGCTAGTATGAGGATAAAACTGTAAGGTAGGCACAAAGCCAATATAATCAACAGTTAAAAGAAAGTGTGCTGGGCTGATACATGTCTTTCACTGTTCTGGCCTCTCCCGTTGCGGAGCACAGGCTCCGGACGCGCAGGCTAAGTGGCCATGGCTCACGGGCCTAGCCGCTCCGCGGCATGTGGGATCCTCCCAGACCGGGGCACGAACCCGTGTCCCCTGCATCGGCAGGTGGACTCTCAACCACTGCGCCACCAGGGAAGCCCCAGAAAACCTTTTAACTGCATGGATGCATGATCAGGTACAACAAATTCAAATGCCTGTGAATCAAGCAAGAATTTTGGCAGAGACATTCTCTTTTCAGATTGCTTAAGAACATGCATAGTGAAATATCAGAGGAAGATGTTTTTTCTCATGAGATCTGCTTCAGGAAAAAAAATAGATAATAACTTCAGAATTGAGGGAAAGCTGCAGATATGAAACAGGGAACTCCTTTCTCTCTTAAAACTTACAAGGTTCATCTTGTGATCTTTGGCCCAGAATAAATGGGGAAGTAAATTAAGAGTTGCATGTTCTTTCTATGAAAACATTCCATATGAAGAGTGGTTAACATAATCTGCAGTGATTAGCCAAAGGAAGAGAAAAAAACATAATTGCTACCTTAAAATACTGTCATATGGAGAACAGATTATGTCTAATTTTGTCTTCTTCAGAAAGCCAACTAGGCCTAATAAATGGAAGTACAGACAGTCTGCTAAAACAACAAAATCTAAAATTACTGTACAATAATGGAATGGACTACTTTTCATGCTGCTCGTCACTGGCAGTGTTAAGCAGAGACTGGATATCTACCTACCAGGCATAATGTAGAGGGAAACTCTGCACTGCTCATAAGCTGTGCTCAGGAACTCTCACAATCTCTTCCAACTCCTAGATTCTGTGGTATCAAAACGATTTGTGAATTTGAGCAGCATGAGGGGGTGAGCCAAAGAGTGCTTTGGCATTCTGCAAACATTCATATATGTATTATTATTATTTTTCTTATTATTATTATCTTACTTCTTCTGGTATCATGTAGTAATAGAGATACCCCCATTTTTAAAACAGCAATGGATAGCAAACAGTGCTTTCAGTTAAAGCCTGTGGCTCTTTTATGTTTTAATGTTGTCCTCTGATTGTAATGTGGCACTACTGTTACCTCCTCAGTGGGCCATAATCTTTGGTTTCCGTTTCAGTAGAAACAACAGATTTGTTATGAGTTGTTCATCTTCTCTGCCCAAATCCTCTTTGTGTCTTCCATATATTTATGAAACTGATGGGGTTACTGGTCCAGTCTGTTACTTTGTAACAAAGTAAAACAAACAGCTTTATCTACAAGGCTATCAAAATGTTGTCATTTTTAATCCTATTCTTCAGCCCACTAAACTGCAAACTTTAGTTAACTTGCTGAGTGTATTCTGCATTTGATTCATGACATACATGTGTCTTACTAATTGAATTTGATTATTACTTTGCAGTCATCGAAAACTTTGTATGATCATTGGCATTTTCAACAGAAAAGTAGAATACTAAAATATTATAATAACATGGAAAGATAGTCTATGTGGAAGCAGTATAATATGGTGGTTAAATGTATAGGCTCTGTAGGCAGACAGACCTAACTTAGGGTTAAATCCCAACTTCATTACTTACTAGCTTTGTGATCTTTACAAATTACTTAACTGCTCTGTGCCTCAGTGTCCTCACCAATAAAATGGAATAATGAAAGAAACTGTTTCAAATTTTGTCATGAGCAGTGAATGAGATAATACATGTGAAGCCAAAAATTTAACTATTGTTATTACTACTCTGATTTCATAACTATGTGAGACTGAGAATGTTGTAAACTATATAATAGCATGAAAAATTTAATTCAGTTTGAAAATAAACATAGGAATAGTCTTTAATAAGTATATTTTATGATATATTCATCTATCCTTTCCATATATAATTACTCATTCTGTTCTCCCAAAGAAAGAAATGAATAAATATAAAATGTGCAATAGCACATTTTAGTTTAGGTGTAGCTAAAACTGTCCTGGAGGTAATAAAATATAATATAAAATATCATCTGTTACATTATGTAAATCAGAAGAGCTTATTAAAACTAATGAACTGAGTTTGTGAAACAAAGCTTACATATTAAAAAAATATGTGGTTGTTGAATTCCTAGTTGAAAAGCCATGCACAATAATAATAGCATTTTCCTACTAAAGGAGAAAAAAACAAACTTTGATTTGCTGTTAGATACCCAAGCTTGATTTTTTTGATTAACATAATCTTTCATAACACAGTGAAAATAAAGATTTGTATGATTTCTCACTCTCCTTGTATTGCCAAAGGAAATGTAGTTCTGCAAACCACAAATGAACTGTGTTAACAATTATGAACCATTTGATAGTAGAACAACATTATTGTTGAGAAACCTAATTTGGACAAGGCGTAAATTGGGTGATGTCCAACCAGGTCACATTGAAGCTGTGTGATTTAGTTCAATGTTATTAGTGTTACTTCTCTCTAACACCCAATCTTTAAAATTTTAAAAGAAAGCAAACACAATGGCATATGTATTGTTACATGCAAAATTTGCAGTGAGATGACACAGAATGAAACAATTTTTATCACATTTAAAAAAATCATACACATTTTTCTCAGTTTTCGTATTAGTGAGGTATGGAAGAAATAGACTTAAAAATATTTCATCTTTTCCTTTTTAATGATTACATGATAGAAAAATGATAGAGCTTAGAAAATGGAAAACATCTAAACTGGAGCAGAAATCATGTGAATTTTGAAAACCTAAGTGCAATTAAGAAACGTATGTATATATTAGAATTCTTTCTCGAGCTTGTGTACTTTTTTTTTAAATTATGTTTTAAAGTAAATGTATTTATTTATTTATTTAATTTTTGGCTGCATTGGGTCCTCGTTGCTGCGTGTGAGCTTTCCTTTAGTTGTGGCGAGTGGGGGCTACTCTTCATTGTGGTGCGTGGGCTTCTCATTGCGGTGGCTTCTCTTGTTGCAGAGCCTGGGCTCTACGCGCATGGGCTTCAGTAGTTGTGGCTCGCGGGCTCTAGAGCACAGGCTCAGTAGTTGTGGCGCACGGGCTTAATTGCTCCACGGCATGTGGGATCTTCCCAGACCAGGGATTGAACCTGTGTCCCCTGCATTGGCAGGTGGGTTCTTAACCATTGCGCCACCAGGGAAGCCCACTTGTGTACTTTAAAATTTTATCAGCTGCTGAGGTCCAGAGACCTTATAGGTTTTCTATATACAGGACTGACTTTTCCATTAGGCAGAGTTTCTAGAGCCCATAGCACTTTTAGGGGGGCCACAAAAATGTTTTCATTTTAATTTCTTTTAACATCAGAAGAAAAAATGAACACAATAATAATACACATATATTAATGATAACAGTGAATATATGAATATTTATGTTTATATCACTGCAGTCAAAATATAATTTTAAATTTCTTTTTGGAGGAAAGGACCACATAAACAAAAGTGTCTATGGCCCACAGAAATCATATGTGGCCCTGTATGTACTTCAGAAGGGTATGGTAGGTTGAACAGTGGCCCCCCCCAAAAGATATCAATGTCTTAATCCCTGGAACCTGTGAATATTGCCTTATATGGAAAAAAAGGACTTTGGAGGTGTGGTTAAATTAAGAATCTTGAGATGAGAAGACTACCTTGGATTATCTGGGTAGACCTTAAATGTAATCACATGTATCCTCATAAGAGGGAGGCAGAGGAAAGTTTGACACACAGAAGAGAAGAAGGCAGTATGACCACGGAGGGAGAGATTGAAGTGATGTGGCCACAAACCAAGGAATGCGGACAGCTACCAGAAGCTGGAAGAAGCAAGGAATGGATTCTCCCCTAGAGCCTCTGGAGGGGGCATGGATGGATCTGCCAGTACCTTCATTTAGGCCCAGCGAAACAGTCTTCACAATTCTAGGCTTCCAAATTGTAACAGAACAAATGTCTGCTGTTCTAAGTTACCTAGTTTGTAGTAATTTGTTATAGCAGCCATAGGAAACTAATACAAAGTGTACTCAACTTTAATTTGAATTTGTTTATTCCTTAAATACATTTTCCCATTTGTACTGAAAAAGAAAAATAAATTGTATGAAAAATAATAAACACTGATGAAAGAATTATCCATTCAGAATATTTAAATAAAGCAAAATTGTATCTTTGAAACTAAAATGAATTATGGTTAAATGAGTTAGTAGCACTTGTGTTTTGTTAATGCTAATTAACCAATGATAAAATTTTGTCTAAAATTAACAGAAACTAAAAAATATGCTTTATATCAACATCAATTATACTTGCAGCATATAGACAAAGACACTTTTTAAAAAGACAAGTTGATTAACCACAGAAACCACTCATAATCATGAACACTAAATCTTTACCTCATTACCCCTTTCCCTGCTGGAAAAAAATGTATTTCTTTTCATCACAAGAGGAATGGAAGGGTACAAATTTTCTGAGCTGCTGAACCTTGTGATTGAAATTAAGCTTTATGACACTGCTTACAGAAATAAGAAGGGCAAATGTCAATGCATTTTCAAAAGCAAAAGGCAAGGAATGGATTGTTAAATGGACAGAGTTAAGTGTTCTCCCGAAAAACGCATCTACTGAATGTGATATGTCAAAGAAGTAGTCTTAATGTGTTGATACAGATTTGTTACTGTAAGCTCTGCATTCAACAATACCCTTGCTTTAAAACGTAATATCTTTGGGCTTCCCTGGTAGCGCAGTGGTTAAGAATCCGCCTGCCAACACCAGGGGACACGGGTTCGAGTCCTGGTCTGGGAAGATCCCACATGCCGTGGAGCAACTAAACCCATGCACCACAACTACTGAAGCCCGTGTGCCTACAGCGCATGCTCTGCAACAAGAGAGGCCACTGCAATGAGAAGCCTACGCGCCGCAATAAAGAGTAGCCCCTGTTCACCACAACTAGAGAAAGCCCACACGCAGCAACGAAGACCCAACGCAGCCAAAAATAAATAAATAAATTAATTAATTAATTTAAAAAACATTTAATATCTTTGAATCTCAATGGTTTTCAGTGAGATTGATCCCTTTAAATGCTGAATGACTTGGAAAATACCTGTCCCTTTGCTCATCTTTAAAGAGATGTGTATTCTAGAGTTTAACAAGAAGTGGGGAGGTAGTGCCCTTATTTTTCTAACATAATCCAGTCAATTTCCTTTCCAAATTCACAGAACCCAATAAACCATATTGATTTGAACATTCTCCAAAGTTCCTCATTCAAAAAGTAATTCATCGCAGAAGAATGCTTTCTAATTCACAATACTTCCTTGTGGATTTAAAAAAGTAATTTCTTCTTCATGTGAAAACTAAGCATGTCTGCAGAGTGATTTAGATTATTTTACAGCTAGGCTATAAGAATATCTTTGCCTAGGGGCTTCCCTGGTGGCGCAGTGGTTGAGAGTCTGCCTGCCAATGCAGGGGACACGGGTTTGAGCCCTGGTCTGGGAGGATCCCACATGCCATGGAGCAACTGGGCCCATGAGCCACAACTACTGAGCCTGCGCGTCTGGAGCCTGTGCTCCACGGCAGAAGGCCGGGATGGTGAGAGGCCCGTGCACCGCAATGAAGAGTGGCCCCCGCTCGCCACAACTGGAGAGGGCCCTCGCACAGAAACGAAGACCCAACACAGCCAAAAATAAATAAATTAATTAAAAAAAAAGAATATCTTTGCCTATAATATATATGTGGACAGAAATAGCCATTGCTGTATGTTCTAAGTAATATTTATACTTAGAAATTCATCATGTCTAATTATTCTATAACCCTGAGGCCAAAGGCAATATCAGTCTCATTCACCATTGCATTTCCAGTGCCTTGCACAGTGTATGACTCTTGGTATTTCTTAAATGGATGACTAAATGAATGAATGAATGAACTAAACAACCACTGTTATCATACCAGAAACTGTGGATGCTGTAGTTAAAAGATGTGACAGGTTAAAGAACTGGACGTCAGCCTCTACACAAGTGGAGAAAGTGCCTACCTACCCAATGTAGTTTTAGAAGTACAGTCAAAAGTCCCATGTGGCTAAAAATAGTGCCTACCTGTTCTTTTTTAGTGCTAGCAATCCCAACATTAGATAATCATTCCTTTGGTATGAATTTTTGCATTCTCCAATGTTGTGTTTTGAAATACAGACACCTTGCGAAGAAGATAACAATTTCCTTTACTCTTAATCATTAACACAACGACCAGAATTTGTTTATAGACTCAGCATCCTTTAGGGTTAATGACAGGACTTTAAAAGTTAGATACATCTGGGTTTGAATCCTGTTCTTCCACACAGGAGCTACGGAATATCAGCTGAATTAATTTCACTGAGCCTGTTTCCTTAACCATAAAATGAGGAATAAAATATTTTTTTAGGATTGTGAAAATTAAATGAGATATTATATGGAGATGTTAAGCAAGGAGCTTGACACTTACAAAATGCTCAATATGCAATAGTAGCCCTAATTGTTATTTTAATGATCTCCAACAAGCTGTCTGTTTTGAAAAGGAGCAAGATGAGGAATTAAAATCTCCTTTTAGGGTCCTAGAGGCACAAGTTGGTACTGAGAGTCTAGAATGGTGGATTCTGAAAAAAAGAGTGAGAAGGAGCCAAAGGAAACCTCTCTAGCTTTGCGATATTACTTGAAGTCAATCTTGTCCACTGATGGCCATTAATTGGGGGCGATAGGATTGCTTTAGCTTCCCCACTCAAGGCACCGGGTTGTTTTGGAGAGGTTTGTTTTGTTTTGTTTACGTCCTGTCCACATAGGCAGTATCTTTACCTAGCAAAGGTGATATTATGGGGAAAAAAAAAGAATGTATGGCCAAGAGGCCAAAAGGCTCATAAACTGCTAACAGTATAAGGAGATTCCTTCTGACAAACTTAGTGGAGGGCCAAGGTTCATGCTTCTCTCACTGGTATTGCCCTTCCATCTGTACCATATATTTTTTAAAAAATAATTGAAATTTATTTTTAGTGAAAAACAAATCCAAATCACATTTCGATATAATATTTCACTCATCATATTGATATGTAAAAGGCTTGACAATTATGTGAGTTTGAGGAAGCATGTACTATTTCTATGCTTGCATGTTGTCAAGTCCTTTGAGAGAAAATTTTGCAAAGTTTAAAAATTATATAGGCTTTACTATGGAGAATAATATAGAGGTTCCTTAAAAAACTAAAAGTAGAACTACCATATGACCCAGCAATCCTACTACTGGGCATATACCCAGAGAAAACCATAATTCAAAGACAAATGCACCCCAATGTTCACTGCAGCACTACTTACAATAGCCAGGGCATGAAAGCAACCTAAATGTCCATCGACGGAGGAATGGATAAAGAAGATGTGGTACATATATACAATGGAATATTATTCAGCCATAAAAAGGAACGAAATTGGGTCATTTGCAGAGACGTGGATGGACCTAGAAACTGTCATACAGAGTGAAGTAAGTCAGAAAGAGAAAAATAAATATCGTATATTAATGCATATATGTAGAATCTAGAAAAATGGTAAAGATGATTTTAGTTGCAAAGCAGAAATAGAGACACATAGGTAGAGAACTAACATATGGATACCAAGGGGGAGGGGGGGTGGGATGAATTGGGAGATTGGGATCGACATATATACACTACTATGTATAAAATAGATAACTAATGAGAACCTACTGTAGAGCACAGGGGACTCTACTTAGTGCTCTGTGGTGACCTAAATTGGAAGGAAATCCAAAAAGAGGGGATGGATATATGTATACATATGGCTGATTCACTTTGCTGTACAGCAGAAACTGACACAGCAGTGTAAAACAACTATACTCCAATGAAAAAACAATTACAACAAAAAAACCTTTTGTGCTTCACCATTAAGAAGTGAAGTGACAACCCATAGAAGGAGAGAAAATATTGACTCATATAACTGATAAGGAATGTTTATCTGGAAAACATAAAGAACTCTCACAACACATCAGTATAAACACAAATAATCCATTTAAAATATGGGCAAAGGATCTGACTAAATTTTCTCCGTATTTCTCCAAAGAAGATATACAAATGACAAATAAGCTCATGGAAAGATACTCAGCATCATTAGTAATCAGGGGAATGCAAATCAGAACCACAATGTGATACCATTTCACATCTACTAGCATGGCTATAACCAAAAAACAGATAATAAGAAGGCAAGATAATAATAATGGCAAGGATGTGGAGAAATTAGTACCCTAAGCAACTGCTGCTGATGAGAATGTAAAATGGTGCAGCTGCTTTTGAAAACAGTCTAGTACTTCCTCAAAAGGCTAACCATAATGTAACCATATGACCCAGCAATTCCACTCCTAGGTATATACCCAAGAGAAATAAAAACATGTGTCCACACAAAAACTTGAGCATGAATGTCCACAGCAGCATATTTATAATAGCCAAAAATTAGAAACAACCCAAATGTCCGTCAACTGATGAATGGATAAAAAGATATGGTATAGTCATACAATAAAATACTATTTGGCAAAAAGAAATGAAATATTGACACTTGCTACAACATGGGTAAACTTTAAAAACTTTATGCTAAGTGAAAGAAGCTAGTCACAAAAGACCATATACAGTATGGTTCCATTTATTTGAAATGTCCAGAATAGGCAAAATCTATAGCGATAGAGAGTAGATTAGTGGCTTGCAGAAGGGTGGGTGGAGAAGGGGAGTGGCAGCTAATGAGTGTGATTTTTTGTGGGAAGGGCAGGTAATGAGAATGTTCTAAAATTGATTGTGGTGATGGTTGAACAACTCTGAATACACTAAAAACCACTGAGTTGTACACTTTAAATAGGAGAATTGAGTGGATATGTGAATTTTATCTGAATAAAACAGTTCTTTAAAAAAATAAAAACTAAAAAATATATAGGCTTTGATAAAGCAATTCATGCATGGGAATTTGCCCTAAACATGCATTCACACATATATGGAAAATATAAAGTGTACAATTGTATTTTATGCTTTATTCCTTATGGTTGCTAAAAGTCATGAGAAAGCCTAAATATCTCATAATAGAAGGATGATTAATCTACTCTGGCAAATGCATGCAGTAGAATATTATGTACCTGTTAAAAAGAAGTTTAAAGATTGTATACCATGTATTAATACCATCTGGTCTCCGATAGTCTCCTGTACTGGATTTTAAGGTACTTTAAGATATGGGCCCTGCCTTATTTATCTCTATGTCTTCTACGCCTAGTGCAGAGCCTGGCAGATACTAAGTGCTCAGTAAATATGTGATAAATTGAAGCAAACATAAAAAGTGATGACGTTTAACAAAACTTTAAAAAACTATACAAAACAGCTTAAGTTAGCTCTATTTTGATGCTTTTTAATTTCAGGGTGTGGGGAGTGGATATTATCTCTGAGAGTCTGAAAAGAATACTTGTCCACATCAACACGGGCTGCTATAAAAAACACCATAGATTGGCTGGGTTAAACCACAAACATTTCTCATAGTTTTGGAGGCCAGGAGGTCTACCATCAAGATGCTGGTGGTAATGGGTGTATGATGAGAGCCCTCTTCCAGTTTTCTGTGTCCTCACAAGACAGAGACAGAGAGAGGTCTGATCTTATAATCACATCATGGGGGCTCCACTCTCATGATCTCCTCTAAACCTAATTACCTCCAAAGGCCCCACCTCTAAATACTATCACATTGGGGATTAGGGCTTTAACATATGAATTGGGGATAGGGCACAAACATTCAGTCCATAGCAACCCCACTGAGACACCATTTCATTTACAGTATGGTCCCATGCCATGAACCGCGAAGGCGACATCATCGTAAGGCGTTGGTCTCCACATGGCCTTGCGTGGCTATTTTCACTCATTGCCTGCATTTTCAGGCAGAAAACAATACTCGGTAGAGAGCTTCCTTACTGTGCTTGTTTATGAATCAAGCACTTTATTCACTTAGAAGAATTTAATATTCTTAATGTGCACTTTGATTCTTTATGCCTTTATCTTTGCTCTGAATTTCTGGGGAGTTTCCTTCTTTGGGGAGCATTAGCTTTCCAGTGGATACCATTTCTGTTCTGCCTGGGGTATTCTGTTTCATCTTGTTCAAGTGCTGCTTTTGTTCAAATAGTCTTTTTTGACCTCGAGTTTTTTTTTAATCAAGCTTTTTGCTCATTTTTTTAATCCCTTGCAGGGGGTATGGATTAATTTATTTTTTTCTGTCTCCCTTCTAGTAATTTTGAGTTAATCTTGGTCACACATGCTAAGCTTGTGCCTCACTGATGCTTTTCCAAATTCTCTTCTTTGATTAGTCTGTATAGCGAAGGTCTTTGATAACGAGAAGGATAAACATTCATGTAGCCTTGTGTTTTTGAAACAGTCACTGTTCTAATCTATAGCAAACTGAATATAATGGGAACAAAGCTATTGGTATGACTGAATATTTCAGATAATTGATATGAATCCAAATAATGCATGCGTATTAACACCAGACTTTGGTGTTTATCTCCATCATTTTTCCATGTAAATCCGTACCCTTCACCCAGTGGAGTGCTGGGACCTGCAACTGCTTGCTTGGCTACTCCCAATAAGCCCTATTACCTGAAAATCTGCATTCTTTGCACTCAGACATCGGAAAAATACTTTTTATTTTTATTAGTTATATTAGCCCTGTATTGCCTTGCTTCCATGGTGAGTAGCACACGTTAAATAAAAGACAGGTCAGAGGGCAAAACAAAGTTCTGAATTAATTTGTTTCATGGGCCCGATGTCATTTAAAAATTTATTCAATGGAGTGAAAAATTAAGTAATGTATTTTCTAGGAAATTCCAGTGTGTACCATAGACTCATAGAATATCAAAGCTGTTCTTACAGGTGTGGAAATTTTTAAGGCCCAGAGAAACAAAGTGATGGGGTTCAGATCAACTGGCAAAAAAAGTTGCCTAGCTAGCATATTTTCCAGGCGTTCAGACTTAAAGTCCAGGATTCCTTTAGTCTTGCAGGGCATGTGACCTGTGCATTCCCCAAGGGCCCATGGTACTTTAAGATATGCAGAAGGGACCTACACTTGGTTTAATGCTCTGCCGTCACTGCCTTGAAATTCTTAGTACATTAAAAAAAAATTTATTGGGGTATAGTTGATTTACAATGCTGTGTTAGTTTCAAGTGTACAGCAAAGTGAATCTGTTATACATATACATCTATCCACACTTTTTTAGATTCTTTTCCCATATAGGCCATTACAGAGTATTGAGTAGAGTTCCCTGTGCTATACAGTAGGTCCTTATTAGTTATCTATTTTATATATAGTAGTGTGTATATGTCAGTCCCAAACTCCCAATTTATCCCTACCCCCCTTTTTAAAATACTTTTTTGATTAAAGAATTCCCACATATTCATTTTGCACTGGGCCCCTCAAATAATATAACTGGTCTAAAGTCTTAGTATTACAACATCAAAACTCTATTGTTTAATAAAGTAAGACATTTAATTGTTCTGTTTGATTTGCCTAAATTACTTGTTAGGTGTTTTGTTTCCTTTTAAGAATATCCAGTTTCTTTCGCCTAAATGAGTTAAAGTAGGGAGGGCATTTGGAAATCAGTTAGATAGCTCTGAAGTGAATTGGGAACTTCCTCAAGGAGGAAAATAGGAAAGAGAAGGAAAAGTTATTGAGAGTCTGTTTTGTGCGAGGCTCTAGGCTAAGTGCTTCCCCCACATAATTTCTTTTATACCCACAAGATCACTGAGCATAATAGCTCTCCAGCCTGCCCTATTCATGGGATTTTGTTCTTGCACTGGAGTGCTTGTTAATGTCTGTTGCATGATGCATGTTGGCTTCCAGGTTCCCACCCTCTGCTCTTTTCTGAGGTTATTTTACAGGTGTCCCCTCTCCAGTTTCTCTTCCCACCTCTGGAGATCACTGCCTCCAGATCTATTGAATTAGACTCTTCAGGTGTCGCAGGCTTGTCATATATTTGGTAATAACTCCCTCTGTGAATTCTGATGTGTGTTCCTGGTTAAGAACCATAGGTAGAGTTTAAGTCTTTCATTTCGTAAATGAGGAAAAGGGCTGAAATAAATTATTTGTATAAGGTCAATCAGCTTGTCAGTGGAAGATTCGAATGTAAACGTTAATTTTCTGACTCCCAATCCAATGCCCTTTCCAAAACGCTGTGCTACCTTCTTGGACATCCTATTTGTCACCACTCTGATAATATTTACATTACATGAAAACACTCAACCACCACATATAGTAGGGCAGTGCTTCTCAAACTTCAGCATGTATAAGAATCACCTGGGAATCTCTTTAAACAATAGATTCTGATTCTGTACATCTGGGGCAGGGTTTACATTTCTAACAACCTCCTAAAATTTGCCAATTCTGCTGGTCCATGGGTTATATTTTGAATAACTGGTTATTAATGCATTATCCAAAGCTTGACTTAAGCAGGCCAAATTTCTGACATGAATCTGCAAATGCACTGCATTGTTAATAATGATAATTGCTAACATTTATTGAGAAATTTGTTAAATATTCTATAGAATTATATAATTTAATCCTCCTAAAAACCCTATGAGGTAAGTATTGACCCTTACTTTATAGATAAGAATGTTGACGGTCAGGAGGTTTAAGTAATTTTCCCAAGATTATGCACTAGTGAGTAACAGCTAAGATGCAAGCTGTGTATTTTCAGAGTTTAATCCTATAACCACACAAGTTCGTTCTTCTCCCTGGAAAGAGCTAATATTTAGAAAAGTGAGGGAAGAAGGAAGAGGAGATAGAGAAAAGAACTAGTATTTATTAAGAATCTGGTGTGTGCCAGAGACAATGCTAGTTCATTTTCCATAATATCTCATTTATTCTTCAAAATAACCATGGAAGTTTGGCATTATTGTCTTCCTTCTACAGATGAGAAAATCAAAGATTAGAGATACTAAGTCATTTGTTCAAGAACACACACTCACAGAGTTAGTATACGGTGAACTTGAGAATTAAACACAAAATTCATTAAATGATTTTGCTTCTTATTGGAATCAGTTGAGTGAAAGTTGGATTTATAACTTTTAGAAAGTAAATCAAGAGTCCTTAACTAGGATCCCAAAGATCACTACAGTGTCTTTGATTTCCTTCTCACTTCTTTGAAGAATATTTCTCCTCATTCTAAGGGAGTCTAGAAGGGTATAGTAGACATTATTACTACTAATCAATATCCAGTTCTGTTCTCCTCTGAGTAACTGCAAAACTATACTTCCCAGATCCCTCACATGTAGGTGGGATCATCTTCATATTTCTGTTCAAAGGGCTGTGCAGACATGATGTGTGTCACTTCTGGGCTGAAACACTTATGACATAGCGCACAATTCCTCAGCTCTCACTTCTCTTCTTTGGCAATTCTGGAACCTTCTGTATAAATGGTTGAGTCAATCAAGAAAAAGAGGGAGAGGACTGAAATCAATTAAATTAGAATTCAAAAAGGAGACGTTACAACAGACACCACAGAAATTCAAAGCGTCCTAAGAGACTGCTACAAGCAACTCTATGCCAATAAAATAGACAACCTGGAAGAAATGGACAAATTCTTAGAAAGGTATAACCTTCCAAGACTGAACCAGGAAGAAATAGAAAATATGAACAGACCAATCACAAGTAATGAAATTGATTGACATGTATACACTGATGTGTATAAGATGGATGACTAATAAGAACCTGCAGTATAAATAAATAAATAAAATAAAATTCAAAAGTTAAAAAAAAATAGATAACTAATAAAGACATGCTGTATAGCACAGGGAACTCTACTCAATACTCTGTAATGACCTAAAAGAATATAAAAAAGTGTGGATATATGTATGTGCATAACTGATTCATTTTGCTGTACACCTGAAACTAACACAACATTGTAAATCAACTATACTCCAATAAAAATTTTTTAATAAAAATAAATAAATAAAATAAAATTCAAAAGTTAAAAAAAAATAGATAACTAATAAAGACATGCTGTATAGCACAGGGAACTCTACTCAATACTCTGTAATGACCTAAAAGAATATAAAAAAGTGTGGATATATGTATGTGCATAACTGATTCATTTTGCTGTACACCTGAAACTAACACAACATTGTAAATCAACTATACTCCAATAAAAATTTTTTAATAAAAATAAATAAATAAATGGTTGAGTCAAGTTATTGCAGGAGTCTAGTCTAATTATTGCAGGAATCACCACCACATGGAGGGAAACTGCCCTGGAGAGTTGTCTCAACCCACACACTGGATTTTGTGGGAACGAGAACTAAATATTTTCTGTGTTAGGCCATTAAGGTATGGTTGTTAATGCTAAACCAGCCTGGCCTATTCTGATTAATATAGGTGGCCCAGTATGCTAAATGAGCACCATCAGTATATGTTCCTTATTATTGCCACATTATGACATCTAGAATTATTTCTCTTGTTAGGAATTAAAGAAAATGTATCCAGCTATTATAATCACAGATGATTGCTTTTGTTTACAATGAACCTAGCTTAGGTTAGAAAATTTCCAAAGTAAGAAAGCACTACAGTGTCTAAGTATGCATTGATTTCCTTTCATTGCAGTACATGATAGAATACAAAAACTGTGACACTTCTAATGTGACCCAGTTCTAGCCAATGAAAATTGAAAGAGCATATCTGTGCATTTTGAAAATTACTTTATTTTTGATGGAAATACTTATAGAAAGGATTAGTCATCCTCTGAATTTATAGAGTCTACTGAATATAACTCCAATTGAGATAATGATTCTAGGTCCTCATTATGAACACCCATATTCTGTGATCTCTATTATATAGTCATGTTCATAGGAGCTGTAAAAGTGTATAGCAGTTACTGTTAATTGTTAACAGGGTAAAATTATATGTGTATACACACACGTGCATACATAAACATATATGTGTAAATATCTATAACTTCAGTGTTTTTCCTATTACTTTAGAAATTGTGTGAAAAATGTATCAAATAATGTTGGTAAGTGTCATGAGGTATGAAATATATATGTGTGTCTATAGATGTGTGTACTTACATGTGTATGAATATATTTTCCCTTTTATTTTGAAAACTGTGTTGAAATATTTTATCCTAACTATGTCATTAACTGTGGGGTGGAATGAAAGGTCACACCAGATAATATTACAATGCTCCGACTTTTCATACAGTTTAATGTTAATTTAAATTAAAGAAAACATAGTTAACAGTAATGGACATATTGTTTATATCTGCCCAAGCCTAAGTGGGAAAACACACACAAAAATTAAAATAATGTGTTAAAATACTTAAGGTGTACTTTGGTTTCACTTTCATTACTGAATATGATGTGACACAAAGCCATAATACTTAACTATGTGCCAAAGATTTTGTCAGTGGAAACATGAAGCCAACAGTGTGGATTTTTAAAAAGATAGTTCAGTTTGAAAAGACAAGGAAATAACCAGGACTTAAATTTGCCTCAGCACAAAAACCTTTCTAGTATTTTCCTATAAGATTGCTTGTCACATTGTCTGTCAAAAGAAGCCACATATACTTTCAGGGATTTGGTGAAGCCATGTGCTCTGGAAAAGGCTGAACTGGATTATGACTTAGGGAAACCAGAGAAAATATGAGCAGTGTTTCTGTCAAACCCATCGACTCCATAATTGATGATTTTTCTTCAAATATTTTGAAATGAGACATGAAGAAATAGGCAGCTAAAACGTTTGCCTCCAGCAAGAACTGGAACTGGATAGCATCACTCATATCTCTCAGTGCAGACTGCATCTAGTATTTATATGTTATATACATGCTAATGTCATAAAAGAATTCCTGTTTTTGTGAGCCCCTTTTAGAAACTCAGATGTTGTTGCTGTCTTTAAAATGGAAGGTTATTTGCCAAGCAAAAGTTCAATAGGGAAAACAATCTTGGTAGTCTTTTATACAGTATCTGCAATGCTTGACCGTACATCTGCTTTTACAAAATACCATAGACTGGATGGCTTATAAACAGCAGAAATTTGTTTCTCACAATTCTAGAGACTGGAAGTTCAAGACCAAGGCACCAGCAGAATCTGTCTGGTGAGGTTTGGTGTCTGGTGAGAGCCTGCTTCCTTGTTCATAGATGGACTTGCTGTTGCACCCTCCCATGGCAGAAGGGGCAATGAACTTTTCTAGGGTGTCTTTTATAAGGGCAAGAATCCCATTCATGAGGGCTCTGCTCTCATGACCTAATCACCTCCCAAAGGCCCTACCTCCTAATACCATCACATCAGATATTAGATTTCAACTTACAAATTTGGAGGGACACATTCACTCTATAGGAAGCTCAATCTCTATACCGTAGTCCCCTCTTATTTGTCGTTTCTATTACCCAAGGTTGACAGAGTTCCGAAAACATTAAATAGAAAATTCCAGAAATCAACAATTCATAAGTTCTAAATTGCTAATATCTATGGTAAGAACAAATCTTCTCGGGACTTCCCTGGTGGTGCAGCAGTTAAGAATCCACCTGCCAATGCAGGGGACGCAGGTTCAATCTCCGTTCTGGGAAGATCACACATGCCGCGGAGCAACTGAGACCGTGCACCACAATTACTGAGCCTGCACTCTAGAGCCCACGAGCCACAACTACTGAACCCGTGTGCCACAGCTACTGAAGCCCACGTGCCTAGAGCCAGAGCTCTGCAGCAAGAGAAGCCCGTGCACCGCAACGAAGAGTAGGCCACGTTCACCGCAACTAGAGAAAGCCTGCATGCAACGAAGACCCAACACAGCCAAAAAACAAAAAACAAAAAACAAAACATGTTAGTTTTGCTGTCACACTTCAAACTGCAAAAGTTACAGCCACAGTGCGTGACAAGTGCTTAGTTAAGATGGAAAAGGCATTAAATTTATATAATAAGACATTTTGAGATAGAGAGGCCACATTCACATAACTTTTATTACAGTATATTGGAATAATTGTTCTATTTTAGTAATGGTTGCCTAAATTATAGATTAAACTTCATCAGACATATGTATGTAGAGGAAAAACATAGTATATATATATATATATCTGTGTGTGTATACATATACGTGTGTGTGTATATATATATGTGTGTGTGTATATATATTTCATACTATCTTCTGTTTTAAGCATCCACTGAGGGTCTTGGAATGTATCCCCTGCAGAGAAACAGAGACTACAGCCAAGCCTAAATTGCCACCTTTGTGGTGCACCTGTAGATTGGCACCAGGAGACTTACCCCTTCTGTTCTTTCTTGGCTAGACCTGAGATATTGTAGAATTTGTCAACTTTCTGAAAGCCTGAACCTGGAAGCACCTTCTTTTCAAGAGGCTTTGTGAAGAAAGGTAAACAGAATTTGAAATTTTTGACTACATAGGCTTTCCACAAAACAAGTTCTAAAGTGTTTGATTGATTAATTAACTTATAGCTTACTTACCAGATGATGGTTTGGCTTATTTGAAGATTTTTGGCCATAGGGTTAAGAAAAATCTTTTCACTCAAAGTCCTGCAGTCACAACTATGGTTGCCATGGAAAAAACATAAAAATTTTGTTGTTATTGTTGTTTTTTTGTTTTGCCAAGATTGCTATTCTGGAAGAGGGGATTGGAAGCAGGTAACTTGACAAACTTTTCAAACTTGGACAAACTTCTCCTGGATGGAGCCAAGATTGACAAAACTGGGTCAAATTTTCTACAGGCAGAAATTTGCTGATACTTAAAAACATTACCTAATTCTATGAAAGTTCTTGCTCAGATGATGTTGAAACTGAAGTATTGATTTTTAAAATAAATTTATTTATTTATTTATTTTTGGCTGCGGTGGGTGTTCGTTGCTACACTCGGGATTTTTCTAGTTGTGGCGAGTGGGGGCTATTTTTCGTTGTGCTGTGTGGGCTTCTCATTGCGGTGGCTTCTCTTGTTACGTAGCACCGCCACTAGGCGTGTGGGCTTCAGTAGGTGTGGCACGTGGGCTCAGAAGTTGGGGCTCACGGGCTCTAGAGCACAGGCTCAGTAGTTGTGGCTCATGGGCTTAGTTGCTCTGCGGCATGTGGGATCTTCCCAGACCAGGGCTCGAATCCATGTCCCCAGCACTGGCAGGCGGATTTAGACCTTTTCCCGGACTCCCTCCCGGCTAGCCGTGGCGCACTAACCCCCTGCAGGCTGTGTTCACGCCACCAACTCCAGTCCTCTCCCGGCGCTCTGACAGAAGCCTGAGCCTCAACTCCCAACCCCGCCCGGCCTGGCGGGTGAGCAGACAGGCCTCTTCTCCCGGCGCTCCGACCGAAGCCTGAGCCTCAACTCCCAACCCCGCCCGGCCCGGCGGGTGAGCAGACAGGCCTCTCGGGCTGGTGAGTGCCGGTCGGCCCTGATACTCTGTGCGGGAATCTCCCCGCTTTGCCTTCGCACCCCTGTGTCTGCGCTCTCCTCCGCGGCCCCGAAGCTTTCCCCGTCCGCCACCCGCAGTATCCGCCCGCGAAGGGGCTTCTTAGTGTGTGGAAACATTTCCTCCGTCTCAGCTCCCTCCCACTGGTGCGGGTCCCATCCCTATTCTTTTGTCTCTGTTTATTCTTTTTTCTTTTGCCCTACCCAGGTACGTGGCGGGGTTTCTTGCCTTTTGGGAGGTCTGAGGTCTTCTGCCAGCGTAGGTGTTCTGTAGGAGTTGTTCCACGTGTAGATGTATTTCTGGTGTATCTGTGGGGAGGAACGTGATCTCTGCGTCTTACTCTTCTGCCATCTTCCCGGAAGCCTTCCTGGCAGGCAGATTCTTAACCGCTGCGCCACCAGGGAAGTCCCTGAAGTATTGATTTCTAAGCTCTCCCTTAGTAAAATGAACAGCATCAGCAAAGTAAATTCTGACAGAAGATGTCTTTATTCATTTGAGAACAAACGACATGTTGGGACATGATTTCAACTGGAATAATTCTGGGGAATTCTGAGGCTTATTGACACAGGTTTACTCTCATCCGGCAAAGCTGTGTGATTCAATTTGTTATTCAACATAATTTTGTCAGAGTTTTCAGCACTTGTGGCCATCAAAAGTCACTTGGTGACTCAAATTGCATGTGCTGTCATCTACATTTTAAACTCATTTGAAACATAGACATTCTAATTGAAATTAACTTTTGAGCAAAATTAAAATTTGCTTTTTATTTTCAGAATTTCAATGTGTTTTCATGAGTGTGGCAGACATACTTAAAAAAACATTTTATAGTATCTTTATGTGAAGAAAACTATAATTGCTAGCATTTTCTGGAAGAAGGGCAAAATTTATGTCAGATTCTCAGAGGTATCTGCAAACCCAAAGAGGTTTGAAACCTCAGCATTAAGTTTTTTTATTTTCCAACAGATTTTTTTATTCATCCAATAGTTCCTCATCTAGGAATTTACCCTTAGGAAATAATGGGGAAATTGTACAGAAATTTAAGTATCAAGATTTATACAGTGTTATTTATAATAATGAAAAATTAAAAGCAAACTAAACTCTCAACATTAGAGGAATGTTTAAAAATTTATGGACTGTCCGTATGAAAGAATATTATATAGCCATTTAATATTATATTTTAAAAAACCTTTTTAGTAATATAAGAAGATACTTATGACATAATCTTAAGTTAAAATGATACAAAAATCATATATTTAAACTCTATAATATTTATAGAAGTATTCGGAAAGAAGTTTGCTGAAATGTTAGCACTAATCATCGCAAGTTGGTGGGTTTATGAAAAGGCTATTTCTTTTCCTGATACACTTTTACAAAATTTACAGAATGACTACACATTATTTTTATAATCAATGTGGAAACATTAAAAAGAAAAAAATCCATTAAAAAAGGGTTTGGCACAGTAATCTTGCAACATCTATGTTATTTTTAAAATCTTTTCAATTAAAGAAATAATATGCTCTAAATAAATAATTCTGAGGACAAATTTTATTCATCCTTCAGCATTAGGCAGTCTTTTATTTATTTTTTATAAATTTATTTATTTATTTTTGGCTGCATTGGGTCTTCGTTGCTGCGCATGGGCTTTCTCTGGTTGCCGTGAGCGGGGGCTACTCTTCATTGCGGTGCGTGGGCTTCTCATTGTGGTGGCTTCTCTTCTTGCGGAGCATGGACTCTAGGTGCGTGGGCTTCAGTAGTTGTGGCACGCGGGCTCAGTAGTTGTGGCTCACAGGTTCTAGAGCGCAGGCTCAGTAGTTGTGGCACACGGGCTTAGTTGCTCCACGGCATGTGAGATCTTCCCGGATCAGGGCTGGAGCCCATGTCTCCTGCATTGGCAGGCAGATTCTTAACCACTGCGCCACCAGGGAAGCCCAGGCAGTCTTTTAGACACTGCAGCATCAAGTACACATTTTTTTCTGGATTTTGTGATAGACACATATGAAATTTTTGTTTTCACGAGCTATACATTAACAATGAACACACAGAACTCATAGATTTTTGTTTGTTTTCAATGCAGGTTTAGGATATTTTGGAATTTGAACTCCTCAAATAATCTGTAGTCAGATGCCACTGAAATATGCAAAGAAAAGTGTGGCAAGTATCTATTTTTAAATCACTGCAATTCTTCCTGGAGGATTTCCACTGAAAGCACAAAGGACATAGAAATCTAAATTAAGCACATTTGGGAAAACAGAAGAATCTCAAGCAACATAGTCTCTCATCAGCTAGATGTGTTCAGATAGGTCGGTAGAATTTTGCCTAAGGCTATTTGAGCTGTTTTGCCCCAGAGACATCAATTTCAATTCTCTCTTTGGTATTCACTGGTGTACAAAGTTCTTCAGAGGATTCTTTTTCTCACTAGAAATAGTTTCTCCTTTACCCACGCCACCTTCTTATCCCTCAAAAATCTAAGCCATTTACCTGGAATTTTCATAAAACTTGATAGTGAAAAGATTCCAAAAACTGTTATAGAAGAAACTATATCACAAAACCATGGAAACACATATTTTGTTATATAGGAGTTTACAGTACAGAGATGTATCATCTGATATATGGCTCAATTTTTAAAAAGTACAGTTGACAAGGGGTGGGAACAATGATATATTAAAATTTAGTAAATGACATGAAAAATTTAATTAATTTAAACAAATCTCATGATAGTGTTGTCAGTGAGTGACTTCAGCTCTTCAGGTTCAGGTTCAATGTTAAGAATAACTGTATATTATCCTTCAAAAAACTGAGCTTTCATGGGTTACCACTGAATGGCAGTGCTACTTTGGTTATTATTAAAAAACAGCAACAAATGAAACTATAGGATATATGGTTTGTTTGATGTTTATGTGGGATTCAGAGAAGTCAGGCAGGACCAGGCAGGGCTTCCTGACTGGAATTTAGTAATTACAGTAAGTGAGGGCAGGACAGGGCAGAGCGGGGTCAGGTGCTGGGTGGAACTGGGTGCGTGTGGAGGAGGTAGGTAATGGGGGAGGTTCACCTGTCTTTAAGGGAATTCAACTAGAATGTTTTTTAGCCGCGGCTCGCGCCTGTCTGTGGAGCTCCTTTAAGCAGCGCTCTTAATCCCCTCTCCTCGCGCACCATGAAACAAAGAGGGAAGAAAACATCTCTTGCCTCTTCGGCAGCTCCAGACCTTTTCCCGGACTCCCTCCCGGCTAGCCGTGGCGCACTAACCCCCTGCAGGCTGTGTTCACGCCACCAACTCCAGTCCTCTCCCGGCGCTCTGACAGAAGCCTGAGCCTCAACTCCCAACCCCGCCCGGCCTGGCGGGTGAGCAGACAGGCCTCTTCTCCCGGCGCTCCGACCGAAGCCTGAGCCTCAACTCCCAACCCCGCCCGGCCCGGCGGGTGAGCAGACAGGCCTCTCGGGCTGGTGAGTGCCGGTCGGCCCTGATACTCTGTGCGGGAATCTCCCCGCTTTGCCTTCGCACCCCTGTGTCTGCGCTCTCCTCCGCGGCCCCGAAGCTTTCCCCGTCCGCCACCCGCAGTATCCGCCCGCGAAGGGGCTTCTTAGTGTGTGGAAACATTTCCTCCGTCTCAGCTCCCTCCCACTGGTGCGGGTCCCATCCCTATTCTTTTGTCTCTGTTTATTCTTTTTTCTTTTGCCCTACCCAGGTACGTGGCGGGGTTTCTTGCCTTTTGGGAGGTCTGAGGTCTTCTGCCAGCGTAGGTGTTCTGTAGGAGTTGTTCCACGTGTAGATGTATTTCTGGTGTATCTGTGGGGAGGAACGTGATCTCTGCGTCTTACTCTTCTGCCATCTTCCCGGAAGCCTTCCTGGCAGGCAGATTCTTAACCGCTGCGCCACCAGGGAAGTCCCTGAAGTATTGATTTCTAAGCTCTCCCTTAGTAAAATGAACAGCATCAGCAAAGTAAATTCTGACAGAAGATGTCTTTATTCATTTGAGAACAAACGACATGTTGGGACATGATTTCAACTGGAATAATTCTGGGGAATTCTGAGGCTTATTGACACAGGTTTACTCTCATCCGGCAAAGCTGTGTGATTCAATTTGTTATTCAACATAATTTTGTCAGAGTTTTCAGCACTTGTGGCCATCAAAAGTCACTTGGTGACTCAAATTGCATGTGCTGTCATCTACATTTTAAACTCATTTGAAACATAGACATTCTAATTGAAATTAACTTTTGAGCAAAATTAAAATTTGCTTTTTATTTTCAGAATTTCAATGTGTTTTCATGAGTGTGGCAGACATACTTAAAAAAACATTTTATAGTATCTTTATGTGAAGAAAACTATAATTGCTAGCATTTTCTGGAAGAAGGGCAAAATTTATGTCAGATTCTCAGAGGTATCTGCAAACCCAAAGAGGTTTGAAACCTCAGCATTAAGTTTTTTTATTTTCCAACAGATTTTTTTATTCATCCAATAGTTCCTCATCTAGGAATTTACCCTTAGGAAATAATGGGGAAATTGTACAGAAATTTAAGTATCAAGATTTATACAGTGTTATTTATAATAATGAAAAATTAAAAGCAAACTAAACTCTCAACATTAGAGGAATGTTTAAAAATTTATGGACTGTCCGTATGAAAGAATATTATATAGCCATTTAATATTATATTTTAAAAAACCTTTTTAGTAATATAAGAAGATACTTATGACATAATCTTAAGTTAAAATGATACAAAAATCATATATTTAAACTCTATAATATTTATAGAAGTATTCGGAAAGAAGTTTGCTGAAATGTTAGCACTAATCATCGCAAGTTGGTGGGTTTATGAAAAGGCTATTTCTTTTCCTGATACACTTTTACAAAATTTACAGAATGACTACACATTATTTTTATAATCAATGTGGAAACATTAAAAAGAAAAAAATCCATTAAAAAAGGGTTTGGCACAGTAATCTTGCAACATCTATGTTATTTTTAAAATCTTTTCAATTAAAGAAATAATATGCTCTAAATAAATAATTCTGAGGACAAATTTTATTCATCCTTCAGCATTAGGCAGTCTTTTATTTATTTTTTATAAATTTATTTATTTATTTTTGGCTGCATTGGGTCTTCGTTGCTGCGCATGGGCTTTCTCTGGTTGCCGTGAGCGGGGGCTACTCTTCATTGCGGTGCGTGGGCTTCTCATTGTGGTGGCTTCTCTTCTTGCGGAGCATGGACTCTAGGTGCGTGGGCTTCAGTAGTTGTGGCACGCGGGCTCAGTAGTTGTGGCTCACAGGTTCTAGAGCGCAGGCTCAGTAGTTGTGGCACACGGGCTTAGTTGCTCCACGGCATGTGAGATCTTCCCGGATCAGGGCTGGAGCCCATGTCTCCTGCATTGGCAGGCAGATTCTTAACCACTGCGCCACCAGGGAAGCCCAGGCAGTCTTTTAGACACTGCAGCATCAAGTACACATTTTTTTCTGGATTTTGTGATAGACACATATGAAATTTTTGTTTTCACGAGCTATACATTAACAATGAACACACAGAACTCATAGATTTTTGTTTGTTTTCAATGCAGGTTTAGGATATTTTGGAATTTGAACTCCTCAAATAATCTGTAGTCAGATGCCACTGAAATATGCAAAGAAAAGTGTGGCAAGTATCTATTTTTAAATCACTGCAATTCTTCCTGGAGGATTTCCACTGAAAGCACAAAGGACATAGAAATCTAAATTAAGCACATTTGGGAAAACAGAAGAATCTCAAGCAACATAGTCTCTCATCAGCTAGATGTGTTCAGATAGGTCGGTAGAATTTTGCCTAAGGCTATTTGAGCTGTTTTGCCCCAGAGACATCAATTTCAATTCTCTCTTTGGTATTCACTGGTGTACAAAGTTCTTCAGAGGATTCTTTTTCTCACTAGAAATAGTTTCTCCTTTACCCACGCCACCTTCTTATCCCTCAAAAATCTAAGCCATTTACCTGGAATTTTCATAAAACTTGATAGTGAAAAGATTCCAAAAACTGTTATAGAAGAAACTATATCACAAAACCATGGAAACACATATTTTGTTATATAGGAGTTTACAGTACAGAGATGTATCATCTGATATATGGCTCAATTTTTAAAAAGTACAGTTGACAAGGGGTGGGAACAATGATATATTAAAATTTAGTAAATGACATGAAAAATTTAATTAATTTAAACAAATCTCATGATAGTGTTGTCAGTGAGTGACTTCAGCTCTTCAGGTTCAGGTTCAATGTTAAGAATAACTGTATATTATCCTTCAAAAAACTGAGCTTTCATGGGTTACCACTGAATGGCAGTGCTACTTTGGTTATTATTAAAAAACAGCAACAAATGAAACTATAGGATATATGGTTTGTTTGATGTTTATGTGGGATTCAGAGAAGTCAGGCAGGACCAGGCAGGGCTTCCTGACTGGAATTTAGTAATTACAGTAAGTGAGGGCAGGACAGGGCAGAGCGGGGTCAGGTGCTGGGTGGAACTGGGTGCGTGTGGAGGAGGTAGGTAATGGGGGAGGTTCACCTGTCTTTAAGGGAATTCAACTAGAATGTTACTATCAAATAAAAATTATTCTATCATTTCTTAGAAAAATCTGTCTCCTGAGGGAAGAGCTGGGGAGACAACTCATTTGAACAGTCTAAATACACAGGCCTATAGAAGTGGTACCTGAAACATAGAGGCAAAGGAACGAAGAACCAGGAATAGAGAGACAGTAAAATGAAAAGCCCAAAACAATTAATGTCACCTAAGAGGCATGCCAAGGTAAGATACACTATGGAAGGGGGGAGGGGGGAGAACTGAATCCTCAGAATAGAGATTCAAGGATAGAGAAGAATAGTACTGTTATGGACAGAACATTGTCTCCCCCAAATTTGTATGTTGAAGCCCTAACTCCCATTGTGATTGTATTTGGAGATAGGCCTTTAAGGATGTAATTAAGGTTAAATGAGGTCATAAGGGTAGGGCCATAATCCGATGGGACTGGGGGCCTTCTAAGAAGAGGAAAAGGCACTAAGGATCTCTCTTCATGCAGAGGAAAGGCCATGTGAGGACATAGTGAGAAGGTGGCCATCTACAAGTCAGGAAGAGAGGTGTCACCAGAAACCAACTCTGCTTGCACCCTGACCTTAGACTTCTGGCTTTCGAAACTGTGACAAAATATTTTCTGTTGTTTAAGTTACCCAGTCTGGTATTTTGTCATGGTGATCCAAGCAGACTGATACACTCTTCCCCAAATCAGCTGTCCCTATTTTACAATAATGTGTATCCCTGTCTGTTTGACCAGTCTAACTTTTCTATATATTAGATATCACAAAATATAATGGAAATAGAATTCAAATTGATTATCAAGTGAAATGGCAAATTCTAACATACAGAATTTCAGGAAGCTGATAAAAATGTTAGAGAATTTCTGGAATTCATGCAAAATCATCACCCAGGGTATTGTCTACAAAGAAAGTCACCCACCATATCAGAAAACAAAGGTGAGAGTTCTCAGCAGGAATCAACTCTGCTGACACCTTGATCTTGGACTTTCAGACTCCAGACTGTGAGAAAATACATATTTTTTGTTTAAGACACCCCAGCCTATGGTATTTTGTTGTGGCAGCCCAAGCAGACTGCTCCATGAACCTGAGCAGCTGGAGAAGAGCCAAAGAGATAACTGACTCTGATGGTGAGCTCATCTGAAGCTCTGAGTTGGGGGCTCTTACCTCTGGCTCTTCTGGTTTATTAGGGCTGAGAGGTGCTTCAAGGCCATGTTAGGTGGGTTCTGATAGCCACTTTCTCAGTAATAGCATTCTTCCAATTCTGAGAACTGAGCACTTTAAAAATAAGATTTTATTTATTGGATTTAAAGTGATTTCATGATAGACCTAAAGGTAACAACAGATAAAGAGATGGAGATTAAAGCAAAAGTAGATATATTTTCATAGTAGAGAGTATAGACGTATTAAGGATGTGAAAATGGAGAAAAGAAAATGTTGTTTGTGTGTCACACGGGTAGAAAGCTGCGCTGGAGAACCTGTATAATGAGCCCCATAAGAATTAGATATTTTAAAGAATGACAAAAATCATTTTCTAAAGAATAGTTTTAAAATTGTTCTACTAAATGAAATCGGCACTCTAAGGAGAAGGAAAGACAATTAGTAAAGGGAAAATTTTCTCTTCCCTCCATAGATACAAAGACAAAAAACTCTGTTAGAACAGCAATTACAGCAATTCTTCCCAGAACATCAGTTTTATGATTTACCAGAACCCATTCTGACCCTTAGAGAAAAGATTAACACCTTCTGTAATATTAGGAACTGAGCATTCAGGCTAAACTAATACATACTCTAAGTAGAAGCGGGTGGGGGGGGGGAGAATAAAACTGGTAAGAGTTCTGGTAATCTGAGTCACGAGCATGATGCAAAGACAGTACATACTGTCTTTTGTACGTGAAGGTGACACCTGTGGCTCATTTATTAGGAACAGTGTTGTTTCTCTCCTAGACAAGGGGATACTCTGTTTTGAGCTCTCTGCACTCCCCTAAATACATGCATTTGCACAGTGGCTGATGAGGGGGGTAACCGTGACAAGGGAAAAGAGATTTTCTCTCTGATTACCAAACATCCTCTAAAAGGAACAAATTGGCAATTCTGTATTCTAGCTTACATTAGGCAGACTAACTAGTCCAGACCAAAAGATAGAAAGTCCACTAGTAAGAATATTTAGTAATATAATATTTATAATTAAACATTATAATATTTTACCATGTCAGCTTTTCCTTCTCAGGCATGAGTTTCTTTTAAGAACCCAGAAACTACATATTGAATAATTAATATGTTTGACTAAAATTTCTTTCATCTGCAATGGTTTTATATACATCACCATCCAAATTTCTTAGGCTTTGTCAGCAAATGCTTTTTTTCTTGGTATTCTTCACAACTTAAATAAATGTGTACATTCTATTTTCTGTGCTCCTAAAAATAAATTGCTACCTTCTTATTAATTGGAAAGAAAAAATTATATTGCTTTGTTGACCACTTTTACCAGGCACAGTGCCAGCAGGGCACAAGACCCAAACAGGAAGAGATACTTTGTAATATACATGGTCTAAGTTTGTACCACTGTGAAATAATGTATTATTCTAGTAAAGAGGCAAAAAAAAAAAAATCGTGGTTACTTTCACCTCTAGGCTTTTGTGTTGAAATAGACCAGCTGTTTCTACAATCAACCTAAATGAGAAGATCCATAATAAAAAATATTGAAGGCTATTAAGGCTAAGTGTAGCATTTAGGGCCAGGCAAGTTTCAAACTTAATTCCTTAACATTATTTGAAAGTAGAAAGCAGTGTGAAAGGCAGGGTATTTCTGATATATAAGATAGTGCTTTTTTTTTAAGAGTAGAGGTTTAAATATAAGTTCTTTACTCTGCAGCCTATAACCATTTTGCTATTCACTTTGCATAAGAGTATATATAGCTTTCAAACTCTTCTCATGTTTTACATTTGTTAAATGCAGAATGTAATATGATCTTCTAGGGCAGAGATCTTTGTTTTATTGATGGTGTTTCTCGAGTACTTAGAACAGAGCCTGGCACATAGTAGAAACTTAATAAATATTTATTAAACAATTGAAGTGTGTATTTTTTGTCCCAACTGAGATATAAGCTCTTCATCGATAGACCCTTGTATGAAAGTAGTTTGTCAGGTATGTGATGTGTGATAGTATGTAAGGCATTGTAAATACTATAATCATCATAATTCTATGCCTTTGTGTCTTCAGAGTCAAGTTTGAGTCACTGGATATATATGGACACTCAATTAATCAATTGTACATTCTTATACATTTGTAGACAGTTTCAGGGAGTTTAAGAACCACATCTCTGAAGCCATCCATGTACCCCCAAAGGAGCCACAGATCCCATTCAGAGCTCCTTAACAAACCAAGAAAACCAAAAGGAGGTGGGTCCTCCAGGGCAGGATTGAGGACCATTGGCAAAAAAACTAAAAACCGTAGAAGAGCACTTTAGCTGTCTGATACGAAACAAGGCAGGATATCCCCAGAAAGCTAATTGTTTTGGTTGGCCAGGTGGCTAGAGAGAATCCACATGTTTTTTCCCTATTCTGAAAAAGACACCTGTGCCTGGGTGGGGTACCTGTAAACTTTTCCAAGTGTCCTACTTTTCCAAGGACTTATTTATCCTGCTTTGTGACAGTCATTTCACCCTAAATATGACTCTAGTTTCTATGTTGTTTGCTTAGAAATATATTAGAGTCGTTAAGTACAGATATGATTGAAAAAACTATTGAAAAAGAATATTGTCTTATTGCTATTGCTCAGTTTTATTCTTAGCAATCAGTCAATTCTAAACTGGCATGTTCTGCCCCTTCTGTGTGTATTCATTCCTACGGCCCTTTGGTAACTACTGTTTTTTTTTAAATTACATTGTAAAGTCTAGTGCTTTCTCCATCTGCATGGCTGATGCAATATTTCTGATTCTAGAATGTTAAACATGGGAACATATTGTTTTAGTTAGAATAGAAACTCCCTAAGTATGAAAATGCTGCTTGATATTTTAAAAGATAATAACATTCCTAACTTTCATTTATCAATTTCCAGCATTTAAAGATCTCAATGATTTACAGTATTGAAATAGACAATGTACAACCAGAATTTAAATATTCAATAAAAACAATGAATTTTCATCCATTAAATACCATAATCAAAACAAAGGCATGACGTCCAGTATATAAATTAATAGCAACCCTTTAAAGTTTTGTTGCTCTGTCACTCATTTCCCTCTACCGTGTATTAAGTTCTTGCTGTTTTTAGAAGGATCTATGTCTTCATAGAGAACAGACTTGTGGTTGTCAAGAGGGAGGGGATTGGGGGAGGGATGGAGTGGGAGGTTGAGGTTAGAAGATGTAAGCTAATGTATATGGAATGGATAAACAACAAGATCCTACTGTATAGCACAGAGAACTATAGTCAGTATCCTATGATAAACCATAATGGAAAAGAATATAAAAAATGTATATATATGTGTAACTGAATCACTTTGCTGTACAGCGGAAATTAACACATTGTAAATCAACTATACTTCAATTTAAAAAAAAAAAGGATCTATGTCTTCAGATGGGAGATAATGCATGAGATAAGATCAAGAGATCTTTCTGAATTCTGGTTGAAGCCAATCTATTATTGTCACTATTTTACCAGGAAGATTTGAGACAGAATTGTGTGACTAAATGAAGCCACATTGTGATTCCTCTGACTTAAAAGGTATTTTTCTCAATGAATGATAAGTAGCTAACATTTCTTTAGTGTTGACCATCTTTCTTTTTTTTTCTTTTTCCCTCTACTAAGAGTCTCTTATACCTGTACTACACTGAATTTTCTATTTTTAAAAGTGTACAGGGAGAAAGAAATTCTATTCCTTGGAGAAGAAAGGAATCTACCTATGGAAGGAACCTAGGTCTACTAAAAGAACAGAATTCATTCCCCAGTTAGCTCTTCCAGTTTTGAAAGAGCCAAAGGTAATATATGTGAGCTGCCTAGGTATCAAGAATTCAGTGCTTGGATCAGAGGAAGAATATGTACCCTTTGGAATTATGATGAAGAATATGCCAAAATAAGGAGGTTAAGCCTTCGTTTTAAAGAAACTGTGACTCATCTTTTAAAGAAGTTTACAGAGGTATATGGGAGGAACCAACAAATGTGGAAACACCTGCATTCTATCCCCAGCTCTGATGGTAATTTGTCGTGTGATTGTGATGTCACTCTGACTCTCCATTCCTTCCTCTGTAAAGATATTGAGTCAAACTAGAGGATATTTAAGGTCATTAAGCCCTAAAACTACTTGATTTTAGGAGATGGAATTCCAAATGATTCAAGTATTAGAAAGAAAGCTTGTGAGGATTTTTAACTTAGATCATTGTTACATTGATTTGTGCAAATTGTAAACCAAAGTGGACTCATCAAAATATATCACTAATTGTATAATTTAGCATAGTTAGACTTGTCTCTATCATACGAATTTGGGTGGGGATATTATTGCATAATATAAACTTTCTCGGGACAACTTGTCATCTGATTCAAGTCTCAAGTTAAAGTGAACTTCTTCTAAGCAAATCATCGATTGTTATAAAATGAATACTATGGTAGCATATAGTATCCTTAGAACTGATCAGGCTTCCCTCTTTGCATTGGCTACTAGAAAGCTAGAGCTCACCTGTAATATATGTATGTATGGTATGCATTTTTGTATTAACCTCATTCTTAGGTTTCATTTTATGTTGCTGTCCTTGATTTGCTTTTTTACCCCTTTTGTGCCAATGTTTAATTTATACTGTCTTGTTTTATGGTATGCATCCTTGTACACTACTTTAGCCTTTTAGGAACAAAGCAGGTTTTAAATAAAACAGCCTGTAAATGGGTTGTTAACTGGAGTGGTTTGTCACTACTGCTGCTGTAACAGATGCCATAACAAGTTTGTGTAATGGCTTAAACAATATAAATGTGTTATCTTATAGTTCTGTGGTTCAGAAGTCCAACACAGGTCTCACTGGGATAAACTCAAGATATCAGCAGGGCTGCATTCCTTTTTGGACATCCTAGGTGAGAATTCATTTCCTTGCCTTTTTCAGCTTCTAGAAGCTACCTACATTCTTTGGCTCATGGCTCATTTTTCCATCTTTAAAGTAAGCGACATCACATCTAGCTGACAATTATTCTGTAGTCATATCTCCCTCTAACTACATCCTGGAAAGGTTCTACACTTTTAAGGACCCCTGTGATTATATTGGGTCCACCCAGATAATCCAGGATAATCTCCCATCTCAAGGTTCTTACTCTTAATCAAACCTGCAAAGTACCTCGTGTCATGTAAGGTAGCATATACAATAGTTACAGTTATTAGGACATGGACATTTGGGGGGGGGCATTATTATGTCTACTAGACTAACCCTTACTAGTTTTTAAGAGAAAAAGTGGGAAAAATGAATAGGAAATAGTTAAATTTTTATTCATAGTCATAGTAGTTAAATACTGAAATCTTACATGACATTTCCTGTGGATCAAGAATGTAGTGCTTACTATTGGTGGGAATATAAATTGGTACAGCCACTATGGAAAACAGTATGGAGTTTCAATAAAAAATTAAAAATACAGCTACCATATGATCTGCAATCTCACTTCTGGATATATATCTGAAGGACATGAAATATCACTATCTCAAAGAATTATCTATACTTCCATGTTTACTGCAGCTTTGTTCACAATAACCAAGGCATGGAAACAACCTTAGTGTCCATCAACAGATGAACAGATAAAGATGATATATAATATATATATGTATTTGAATATTATGCAACCATAAAAAAGAAGGAAATGCTGCCATGTGCAACAATGTGGATGGATCTTGAGGGCCCTATGCTAAGTGAAGTAAGTCAAACAGAGAAAGACAAATACTGTATGATCTTGCTTATATGTGCAGTGTAAAAACATCTAACCCATAGAAACAGAGAGTAACGTGGTGCTTGCTAGGGGCTGAGGGATGGGGTATATGGGAAGATGTTGCTCAAAGGATACAAACTTTCAGGTCTAAGATGAATAAGTCCTGGGGATGTAGTATACAGCGTAATGACTATAGTTAACAATACTGTATTGTATAGTTGAAAGTTGCTAAGAGAGCAGACCTTTACTGTTACCACCACAACAACTAAATGGTAATCGTGTGAGGTGAAGGTTAATTAACCTTATTGCGGTAAACTTCACTATATACGCATATATCAAATGATCATATTGTATACCTTAAACCTACACGATGTTGTATGTCAATTTTATCTCAACAAAAGCAGAGGGGGAAAAAAGAATGTATTGCTTGGATTAGAAGAAAATGTGTTCTTATATTAAATCTTTAATACCAGAATAAGAAGGTTATAGGAAAGGCTGGACTAAAGTAATAAAAAAATTTCTTCTACAGAATTTTTACATCAGGAAATCTTAGTTTGAGAAATAGACTTATCATCTTAGAGCTCTACTATCTGGGCATATCTGAAGGGTTGGTAGAATAAACTGCAAGGTAACTATTCTTAAGAAGGGTTAGAGACCATCCTGGATTGGGAGTGAGGATGGAGCTCATTATTAGCAAAGAGAAAATTGTGGCAGATAAGCCTTGTCCAAGGGACAACAGTCAGTTTCATATGGGTAGAATGATCTTGTCACTTTCACTATCCCATTGTCCAGTCCTCATGTTCTTCTGCCAGAGTCCAAAGGAGAGGAGCTGCACTAAATTCATAAAAATCTGCTTCACTAAATCTCTGTAGGACTTAATAATGTGATAGATATGTTCTTCATTTGTGGTCACTTTTAGAATACAACATGTGCACAGCACCCGGAACAACAAACCAAACCAGCCTACAGAAGGGCATAAAGGAGACACCAAAGAGGACATGATCTATTTGGGCTCTTGTGATTGCAGGTGAGAGCTGTTAATTATAGCAACCAGGGAAAGAAAATGGCAGAACATATCCAAGAAGATTACCCTCCAGAGAACTGCGATCTTGAGGACATCTGAAAGGAACGTGATGGACACCATGTGATAATCAAGCAATGCACATGTTCATGTTCATGTGAGATACTCCTCAGGGACTCACTGAATGGAACAAGTTGAAGGGAGCAGCAAAGCAAGGTAAATACTTTGCCATTGTTACTGCGCCCCAATTAAGAGCACATGGGTTGTACTAGCTTTATTAGTATAAGCACAAAAGCTCATTTCTAGTTCTGAATATGATACTAACTTGCTATGTGATCTTGGACATGCCAGTTACTGTCATTGGGCCTGTATACTCGTTCATAATATGAGGGATTTGGACTAGATAGTCTCTGAGTCCCCTCAGCTCTAAACTATGATGTACAAGGTGTGAGGTTAGTGCATTCAGTAACACAGACTAATTGTTAATGGGGTACGGTCAAATACAAGCACTCTAAAATAGGTTAGAATGACTTATAGCAGTTTATACGTGTGTATATAGCATTATTAAGGGGACTTAAATAGGGGGAAATACTTGGAGACATCTAAAAACATAATGTTGAATGTAAAACAGAAGGTACATATAATACAATTATTTTACATAAATTTAAAAATCACACAAAGCAGTATCATTATGGGTATATGTAGAAATAGTAAAAGTCTAAAAATTATGTGCAGGAATAATATATACATAACTTCAGGAAAATAAAACCTCTAGAACTTGATTCCTGGGGAGGGGGTGAGACTTTAGCTGCATCTGTAATATTGAGTTCTTTTTGAAGGAAGAGATAAGATTCAGCAAAGTTTAATACTGAAACTTGGTAATGTAAAAATTAATATTTTAAATATTTTTGAGTGTTTAAAATATTTTATATTGAAAAGAATAATCTTTAAAATGAAAATGACCTTTAGGGATATACACTAAAATGGGGTTGGCAAACTTATAGCCTGTGGGCCAATTCCAGTTCAGGATCTGTTTTTGTATGACCTTTGAGCTAAGGAGAAGGGTTTTTACATTTTAAAAGGTTTGTTAAAAACAAAATAAAACAAAACAAAAACAAAACGCAAAACTGACAGAGATCTTATGTGGCTCACAAAGACTAAAATGTATATTATCTGGCTCTTTACAGAAAGTTTGTTGACCTCTGCTGTCTAAAATATTAGTTGTGGGTATCTGAGTTATTGGATTATTGGAAATTTTGATTTTTATTTCTGCGTTTGTATTTTTCCCAAGTTTCCCATGGTGCTTTTATGATGAAGGAAATAAAAACCATCAAAATGATTTTTAAAGAGGGCTTGGAAAGTGTACTTTCTTATCAAATTGAACATTTCCCTAGGTTATCTGATTCAAACCCTTAATTACATGGAAAATCTTTCTTTCACAGTTATTACAAAAGCAAACTTCAAACCCAAATCCATTTTGATCATCAGAAATTCTGAATTTGGAATTTGCAGATGAATAAGGTGTTAATGCTTCTGACAAAGCTGATGGTGCAAAAGTTCTATCTCAGATGAGTACAATTACTGTTAGGAGCCTGAGGCTAGGCACCCTAACCTCTTCAGATCTCTTCCCACTCCCTGGTTAGTTGTTGCTGATTTTTATCTCCATCAGGAATTTCTAAGGATCTCTTATTTGTGCTACTGACACACAGTGAAATAGTGTTAGAATTTTTGGTTATTGACATATCTAAATGTTATCTAAATGTTTCCATTTGCTCTGTTATGCAAAGGATCTATAATAGAAATAGAACTCCTGAGAGTTCACCTGACATATTTTATTTTATAAATGTTTTTATTAGCTGCATTCCCATATCCCTGAAACACCTTGTGACTTGGAACAGTGTTTTGTATGCAACACGATTAACTTCCTCTATATCATGCACACATATTTAATCAAAAAAAAAAAAAGATTTGAACAAATGTGTACTACCCTTTCCCAGAACTTTCCAAGGGTGTATGAATTTCCTGTAAACCAATATCTGAAATATGAAGGCAGTGAGAAATTCTTTGCCAGTAAAAGCCCTGCAAAATACTTTGGGGAAGAGTGTGGCCTATAACTGCAGAAAGTAGAGTGCAGTGTAAGTATTGTTTTAAAGCAACGTTTCCAATGTGGGTATCTCAAAAAGGATACTTATAAGCATAATGCATTTTAAATATTCTGAAATCTCAAAGATAAGCATATCTAGATACACAAAGTGCTAGCACATAGCACTTTCCTGGAAAGTGCATGTTATTGTAGGTTGTAATTTTACAGATTCTGGTTCTGAGGTTTGGGGCATATTCATGTGGGAAATGGAATGAATGAATAAAGAGAACTGTAAAATGCTAAATAGCTTACTCTTTCATTGATTCATTTGAGAGTTACTTTCCTATATAATTTCTTCATGCCTCAGTGGAAGAATTGGTTCCATAGAGTTGATTTATTTACATAGTAAATAAAAATATTAATGCATGCATATTGGTGCATATTCAAAATTCTCTTTATAGTACACAAAACTTTAAGTGTATTTTTTTCCATTGAGCACCAATGCCTTAGTTATTTTTCTAATTTTAATTAAAAATATTCAGTCATTCCCACTCAAGTGTATCTTTTTCAAATTTTTGCCAAATGCCTCACTACTTTGATATGTCATGCCTAGTTCTCACAATCTTTTTACATAGTAAATCAGTCAGGTTATATTTTGCTACAGATATATTGTTATAAATTCTAAAGCATAAGGATTTCCTCATGTTAGAGGTAAAAAATACTGCTTCTTTTCTTTTCTTTTCTTTTCTTTCTTTCCCTTTCTCCTTTTTTTCTTTTTTATAAATTTATCTATTTTTGGCTGTGCTGGGTCTTCGTTGCTGCACGCGGGCTTTCTTTAGTTGTGGCGAGCGGGGGCTACTCTTTATTGTGTGCACGGGCTTCTCATTGTGGTGGCTTCTCATGTAGCGGAGCACGGGCTCTAGGCACGCAGACTTCAGTAGTTGTGGCATGTAGGCTCAGTGGTTGTGGCTCACGGGCTCTAGAGTGCAGGCTCAGTAGTTGTGGCACACGGGCTTAATTGCTCCATGGCATGTGGGATCTTCCGGGACCAGGGATGGAAACTGTGTCCCCTGCATTGGCAAGCAGATTCTTAACCACTGTGCCACCCAGGGAAGTCCCTCTTTCTCCTTTTTTAATCAAAAGACTCAATTTTTTAAACATCCATGATACAGTTCTAATTCAAAGGTGAATCCAGGGTGAACACTGAATCCTGACTCTTGTGAAAGACACTATTATAAGCACTATTATACTTCAGGTAAGATGGGTCTGTCTAAGAAATCAACCATCTATTAATTGATAGAATTTCAAAAATCTTTGAATTCCAGACTAAATACATATTCCAGATTTAAAATAACAGGATGAAAATCATACTTCAATAACCACTTAAACATTTATATGAACAGGTCTCCACATATGTCAAAGAAGAGATATGACTTTTGTCTGTAAGGGAGGGATAACATGTAAAGCCATTTGATTTACTGAGGTAGAAGGAAGTGATTCAATCTTATCAATTACTCAATAAAACTTGCATTTTTAACATAAAATATTTCTATACCGATTAGTGAATGGAAGAGCACTAAATGTTAATAGTAGTTGTTTCTAGGTGGCAGGATTTGGAGAGTTATTATTTTTCCTTTTCCTTGCCTGTTTTTCTAAATATAGAAGAAATATTGCTATTTTAATAAGAAAATTTTTTTTAAAAGAACAACAATAAAAACTATATATATATATCTATTTTATATATATATATATCCATCTTCTTCCCAGATCAGTGTTTGGTATCCTTGTTATAAGTGATTTTTCCTTATATGATCATATGACAGAGCAATGGAGAACCACCCCTTGCTGGGCTATTAAATAATTCTCGATGTAAGAGAAAATAAGAATACTCACTTATTCCAGGTAGATTAGCTCCTGTTTCCTCCTTTGGGAAACATGGCCCACTGTGGTTTCTGGAGCATTTTTTTTCAGCTAGGCTAAAAGTTATGTCATGCTGACTGTATCCCTTGCATATCTAGAATACAGTCATTCCTCGATATCCAAATGCTGAAGATTGGTTCCAGGATCCCCAGGGATTTGCTACGTCCCTTACACAAAATGGTGTAGTATTTGCATATAACCTATGCACATCCTCCCCTATACTTTAAATCATCTCTAGATTACTAACACAATGTAAATGCCATGTAAATAGTTATAAATACAATGTAAAGGTGTGATATAGATAGTTGCTGGGAGCATGACAAATTTAAGTTTTGCTTTTTGGAACTTTCTGGAATTTTTTTTATGTAATATTTTCGATCTGTGGTTGGTTGAATCTGCGGATGCAGGACCTGGGGATATGGAAGGCTGACTGTAATACTTCCTTTGTACCTTTAACACTTGATCAAGCTTTTTATATAATCTAGAGGTTAATATTCCCAGTAAGTCTCTCCTTAGAAGTAAGTTAGAGGCTTAGGGAGCCCACTAAAGCTCTTCTAGCAGTTATGCAGTAAGTAGCCTAAAAACATTAACCACTTCGCTCACTTCCCAGAGAGAGACTTAGGCACAGGAGAGAATATGGCTAAATATATTTTATTTTATTCATTGGGTTTATCGTGCTTATTACCCTCTAGGCACACATAAATACTGTACAAAAATCTGGTTTGGATAAAGTCAGCTATAATCAAGGAAAGTTTGGCTGATAAGGTTTATAAAACCGCTTATACTTTTTTGTTAAGGCCTGGCTCCTCTATTTTGAAACCTCTGCTGGACAATCATCAGCTGAGATGACAGTTACAAAATGAGATAAAAGTCTTGTTCTTCAGCAACAGAAATGATTTTTTAAGGTCTAGTATAAATCCTTGATTTGTACTGAAGAAACTCTCTGGTTTCTACCAATGTGCTTCACATGAAATTTCCTGTTGGGCTGGAAAGTTTGATCTGTATTTGAGTACTCCATGTCACTGTAAACTGTCACAAGGCAGGCAGCATCTAAAGGGTTATCTTCTAAAGTAAAAATAATTACTTTCATTCTGCATCACTGTTCTGACATATGTTCTTTTTCAAAATGCCCCCATTTTCTCTTGTTTTATTTTTTTGTTTTTGTCAGTAACCTATTAGTACCTTGATGAGGCCAGCGTGACCTAACTTTTCAATTCCTTATTTAATAACATCTTTACGGTCTTCTTTTATCCTTAAAGTTTCCATTCGACTGCTGATATTTTTTCTCTTTATATTCATGTGCTTAATACAGTCATGACAGTTTGACCTCTTTTTATTAGCTGCCCATTAGTAAGAATATCTGGAGCAGTCTCGCATAGCATTCTTTGTTTTCATGGTTTTATGAAGTAATGTATTAGTGATCTGAAACTCTGTTTATCAATAAAGATTATTATATTTTTCATATAATGAATGCACCAGTGTGGACCTGCCATGCACTTGGATTTGTAGCTTAGTGACTGACTTATTTGCAAGAGGGTTGGACTAAACAAACTCTTCTGAAAATGAGTTTTTTTTTTTTTTAAATAAGGCAGCATTCAGTGAGGGTAGAATTCAGAAAAAACTCCAATTAAAGACTTTTTCTTCCCTTTTTCTTTCCTCTAAAGGAGAAAAAAATCAATTTGTCCAGTGCTTGCCACCTTGAGTGGGTTTCAGTGAAGGAGGTAGCATAAAGCAGTGTTGGGGAAGACACTTGGTCTTAGCAGACTTGGTTTCTGGGCTAGGTTCTATGATTGTATTAGCTCTAGGCAAACTTACACACAAATTAGTTAATATCTAGACCTTAACTTGCACATCTATAAACTGGAAAAGTTAATATTAGACATTCCTACCTCAGATATTCCTCTGAGGGTCTAATAAAATAAGAAAATATATGTATGTGAAAGATTTTTGAAAACCATGAAGAACCAGAAAGAGGTTAGGTATATTTATTAAAAGGTTTCTTGTGTAATTATTTTTTAATTTGAGGGAACTGCCAGTTTCCACATAATTTCATTTACCAATAAAAGAATCACAGAACATTTTATTATAATTAATATTCATGAGCCTCAATCCCACCTCTCAATGCGGTGGTAAATAAACTTAGTCAAATTAGCTTTAAAATTTCAATCCTTTGGTTTTATACATGTATAACCTACTCACAGTAGATCACTCATATTTGCTGTTAATGTTCATTCTAACCAATGTGCCACAGTTTATTTGCACAATGCAATTAACAGAAATCAGTGTCAGTGGAGCTAATGATACACTGCTGCACCCATGAGCAAGTCTCTATAAGATGTCATAGTGATCAGCATTTTGATCAATTTCCTAAAACATGAAACAAAACAAAAAACATGCAGTTTCATTCCATGGCAGACTCAGGGGCCTGGAAAAATGAACTTCTAGGTAGAAAGGAAAACTAGTTCAGAATGAAAACATTGGCCTACCATGTAGTCTAGACCAGAGGCTTCCAAACATACCTGGCAAATAGCAAAATGGCCCGAAAATGTTTAAAAAATCAGACAAATTCCCACATTTTTTCCCCAGAGATTCTGATTCAGTAGGTATGGTGTGGAGTCTGAGAATTTGTGCTTTAAAAATCTTCCCAGGAAATTCTAAGACTCAACCAGATTTGAGATGCACTAGTCTAAATTACCACAAGAGGCATAATGGGAGGGGTTTGTCCTCAGCACTGTGTTCCTCAGAGACATTGAGTCCTTAATTTGAGTTTTGCAGTCCAACTGCATCCTCCTTTATGGTTCTATATTGTGAACATAAAAAATATCTCATTGTCAGAGACTAAATCTTACCTCTAGGACAGTGATCATCAAACTTTAGTATGCTTAACATCATGTAGGGAGCTTGCTGAAACTTCATATAACATGGTCTCCACTCCCAGAGATTCTGATTCAGTTAGTTTGGGAGGGGACCCAGGATTCTGCATTTTTAACAAGTACCACAGATGATTCTGATACACATAACTAGAGAATCACACTTGGAGAAACACTGGTTTAGACAGCGTTCTATATCAACTTTAATATGTTGCCTTTACTAGAATATAAGACCCTATTTTCAAATTAATATTTTTAGTGAATATACACATTCTCAAAAAATATTATAACCTCTTTCAAATTCATTATACTTCATTCAAATCCTTCCTGTTAAATATGGATCAGAATTAAATGGGCCTCTTTGGATTTACATAACACAAAGTTGAAAAGTGCTGTTGAGTTCTATTTTTGTATCCTTAGCATTGGCTACTTCAATCTAATTTTAGGAGAGTAGTAATGGATCAGTAAGGATTACATATATGACCATTTGGCTCATTAGAACAAAGGAAAATGCTTGGATTGTCTCCTACACATTTTATTATGAATTAAATATAGCTCCCAGATCACCAGATTATCAGCTGAAACTGGATCAATGATTTTTACAACCTCTTCCTTCTTCTGCTTTGGAGTATTAATAACTAACATACAATACATTTTTCTATCAATCCAGTCCACATCCTTCATGTGATTTTTGTTAATATTCTATTGTCATGCTAAGTTTGTGGATGCTGCTTGGGTTCAAAACATTCAGAGTGTATAAAGAAGGAAATGAAAATCACCTGAAATTCCATTATCTAGAGGGAACGCTATGGATATTGGGTGAACTTCCTCTCTCTATATATACATGAATATGCACCTGTATAAAATAGAGCTAATATAACACTGTATATAGAGTTTAAGCATTAAATCATATTTTCCAGGTCACTAAATAATTTTTTTAAGCATCATTTTCGGAGTTTCATCTTAATGTTAACATAGAGCCATGGAATCAATAAAAAATTAAACCTAGAAGTAGGTTAGGCATATTTATTTGTGTTCACTGTTCAATTGTTTCTACCTCATAAAGGTGTTTTGAATATTAAATAGGTAAATACATCTTCAGCACTTAGTACAGTGTCTGGCATATAGCAAGTGCTCAAATAATGTTGGCTATTATCATTCAAAAGCGTTTTTGGTCTCTTTATATTAGCAAAAGATACTAATGCCTTAGATAAGCAGATGACATTACATTTCTCCTGGTTTCTCTCATTAAAGCAGCAAAGTTGAATATTAATAAGTATAGAGAATTATGTTGTCATGCATGTTAGTCTGGAAAATATAAATTCATCTCATAAAAAAAGTCAAAAGATCAAAGAAGGCTTTTACTGTTAATTGGAAACAAAGTGTCATTGGTGTCCTGATTTAAGGGGCACTCAATCATGATTAGCTAATAAAAGAAGAAAAAATAAATAAAGAAAAATAATGTTAAAGTGAAGTTATTATTAGCTCTTATTTCACTAAAATCTTTTCCTCATAGCCCATGGCACCAAATAAAATTAAATATAGAAAAGTTTCATAATTCACAATGACATTCTCAATGTTAAGACATTTTAAAATAAAAAATGCATTACTGAAAGCACACTTCAAAATTATTAGATGTAATATTTTTATAGCCAAAAGCATTTAAATTTTAAGAGTTGAACAACTGGAGGAGTGGAATGCTATTTATAGATTTAGAAAGATTTAGTCACTTTCATAAGTTAAAATTCGTTCTCTCTTTAAGCCACCTGTTCTCTCTCTCTCTTTAGAAATGGTTTTGTTAAAAATAATCTCAAGGTTCTGACTATTTTCTATTCTAAGGAAACCACATCAAGAGGAAAGTAGGATATTTTTCTTAATTATTGGTAAAGAATTTCGACAGGTTCATGGGCAGACAGTTCACTAATTTGTTATAGTCCTTCCCCTAACATTTGAAAAACTGGTCTGGAAAATCTCAGAATAGACACTGCCTGAAATAAAACCAAGGAACTGACCTAAGTTCAGTGAAGTGCTGAGAATATGGGTTACCTGAAACTTTAGCTTAATGAGTTCCTTAATTAGGGAAGACATAATTTAAGGTGCTAAAATGTCCTGTGGCTGAGTATTTGAATTATTGTATGTTTACACCAATTTAACTAGAAGTTATAATTATCAGTTAGGGGGAGTCCGAATTAAAAGTCTACTCCCACTTCCACCACAGCTAAAATATTTCTGAGGAAGTATTAATGACATGCTTTTGTTATATGCTTTAGACACATTTATTTACAGACATAGTTATTCATTTCCATAAATGAGAGCTCAAGTAAATGAACAATACTAGAAAGGATAAGTGTTTTAGAATGTAGTATTATCCAACAAACAACAAATAATAGTCTCTGGTTACATACATTCTTTCTCAACATAGTGTAGTTTTAAATATGTTTAATATACTTCTAAGTGTAACCTTTTATTTAGGCCTTTTTTGTAAGTTACTATTAAAAAGAAACTCTGAAAATGATGTTTACAAAGAATTATAAAGTATTTGGGAAAATGCATAAGATATGCAATGTGTGAGAAAAAAAGAAAATGGGATACAACTGTATATAGAATATTAGCTTTAAACTTTCCTGTTTTCCCAATTTTCTATGGTGAGCATATACTATATTTACAGTCAGGTAACATATTTATTTAATGGGACCCTAGTCAAAACCACAATTAGAAGAGAACAATTACAACATCTGTCTATTTTGTTTCATGACTCTATGAACATAAAATTTATTATTTCAGCATTTCACATCATCATGGAACCCAACTTAGAAAATACATTCATTATCTACCCTTTTATATATTGATGATGATAATCAAGGCAGAACCCCTTTCCTTTTTTTTTTTTTTTTTTGGTTGTGCTATGTGGCTTATGGGATCTTAGTTCCCTGACCAGGGTCGAACCCATGTCCCCTGCAGTAGAAGCACTGAGTCCTAACCACTGGACAGCCAGGGAATTCCCAAGGCAGAACCTTTTTATAAAACACATTTTTAGCCTTTAGCATGGCAAGTTAAACAGAAGCAAGATTTTTTTCTAAGCACAGTTATTATCTGAAATCATCAACAATAATAGGTTGTTGGCTAAATAAGCAAGCAAAACTTAGTACCATAACCATTTTGTCAAGATGCCCATGAACTTTGATATTTTATCACATACAAAACATTGATCCATGACTGAAAGGGAGACAGGGTTTGCATAGACACATCTTAAACCTTCTGCTTCCCATTGACTAAAATATTTTCATTGTATATTTCATTCTACTTTTAAAAATCCAGTTTACCAGCTGTTTTCTTACATAATAATATGTACTTAGTTATATTTTTTTCTTACACCATAATATTTAGGAGATATAGGACTTATTTAACTTTTTATTTCTCCTCTGGAAGAGAACTGCTGCATTTTATTACTCTTTCACGAGGGCAATGTCTAGCATTTTCCCCATATGTCAGGTATCCCACACTCCATTCTCAAGACAACACCTAGGAAACAATCAGGAGACTCAAGTAAATCATTATGAAAATAATAGTAATTGTGTTTTCTAGCCCTTGATGTTTTCTTTTAATGAATTATGAGAATAAAGCCTATTAAATTATTAACCAGAAAATAATTAAATCAGTAGTAATTTTTTTTTTTTTTTTTGCGGTATCCGGGGCTCTCACTGTTGTGGCCTCTCCCGTTGCGGAGCACAGGCTCCGGACGCGTAGGCTCAGCGGTGGCTCACAGGCCCAGCCGCTCCACGGCATATGGGATCTTCTCGGACCGGGGCACGAACCCGTGTCCCCTGCATCTACAGGTGGACTCTCAACCACTGTGCCACCAGGGAAGTCCAAAATCAATAGTAATTTTTAAGAACTTCAAATAGAAATCAAGCCAATTTTAAGAATCCATCAATAAAAAAGACAGAATTTGCAACAATACATTACAAATGGAAAGGATTTAGAATTTTTATAGATCCTTTTAGATTTAAACAGGCATCGGTTTACCTTCTGAATAAAATCTTTTTACAAACAATCACCAGAGTTGTAAAATATGAAAAAGTGAAGCTAGGATTCTGCATATATAAAAATAATTTTCAGATTCTGATTTCAAGAAGGGGTTTGGTTAGGCCATGGCCTCAACACATATGAAGTTAGTGATTCTGTATACTCATTTGATCGCTTACTGAAGTTCTCTTTTCATGACATGTATTCCTAGATATAAATCAGTTTTCTTATTTTTAGTTACTAATAAATATTTATTTGATATCTGGTACTTAGCATTTTATATATCATAATTTCAGCCTACAACAGTATTTACTATAAAACTAAAATTACCTTGGCTTTCAACAAAATTATCATGTGAAAATCTTTACTCACAAAAATAACCATGACTTTGCAGAGAAGTTAATCTTAGGGAGATGGTAATTCTCTCTTTAATAAATTTTTAAGAACTCTACATGAGATTACATGTAGGTGTGATGAATAAATCAATGAAAGTTACTTGTTAAATACCTACTGTGTTCAATTCTATTTGGGGACATAAGAGGGGCAAGACAAGGGTGGATGTTGAAGAATCAGAAAACTATCAGTGTCCTCAAGGAACTTAAAATAGAATTGGATGGAATGATTGATGAATGATCCAAGATAGAACGAAATTAAGTGATAAGTTGTGAGATAAAGACAGAGATGGTTATATTCATGAAGCTAATGAAACTTAAACTTCAGAGACCCTTACTAGAATGGGTCCCTTGCAAGGTCCTAAGAGGGACTGTGTTAGTTCATTAGGACTGTGTTAGTTCATTAGGGCTGTCCTAACAAAGTACCAGAGACTGGTGACCTAAACAACAGAAATTTATTTTCTCACGATTCTGGAGGATAGAAATATGAGATCAAGGTGTCAACTGGTTTGGTCTCCTCTGAGGCCTCTCTCATTGGCTTGTATACAGCCATCTTCTCCCTGTGTCTTCACATAGTCTGTATCTGTGTCCTAATCTCCTCTTTTTATAAGAATACCAATCATATTGCATTAGGGTCCACCTATGTAACCTCATTTTTACTCAAGTACCTCTTTAAAGACCTTATCTTCAAATACAGTCACATTCTCAGTTACTGGAGGTTAGGAATTCAACATATGAATTTGGGGGGGGGAAGAAAATTCAGCCCATAATACTCTGCCCCCTGGATCCCCAAAATTCATGTCTTTGCCACATGCATATTACATTCATCCCACCTCAACAGCCACAAAAGTCTTAACTCATTCCAACATGAATTCTAAGTTCAAAGTCTCATTTGAATCAAATATGGAAAGATTCCAGGTTTGATTCATCCTGAGGCACAGTTCCTCTCCAGCTGTGAACCTATGAAAACAGCAAGTTATCTGCTTCCAAAATACAATAGGGGGGAGGCATAGGATAGAATTTTCCAAATCTTCAAGTTCAGGTTCCTTTTTGCTTAACAATTTTTTCTTCAATTTATCTCTCTCTTCTTGCATTTTACTGTAAGCAGCAAGGAGAAACCAAGCTGTGCCTTCAACACTTTGCTTACAAATTGCCCCAGCTAAATATCCAGATTCATCACTTACAAGTTCTACTTTCAACAGAACACTAGAACACACTTTGGCCAAATTTTTGCCAATTTATGACAGGGATTGCCTTTCTTCCAGTTTCCAATAACATGTTTCTCATATCTGAGATCTCAACAGAAGCACCTTTAACATTCATATTTCTACCAGCATTCAGTTCATGATGATGTATGTATATCTCTCAGATTATATAAGCTTTATCCACAGCTCTCCTTTTTCTTTCTAAGTCCTCACAAGAGTTTACCTTTAATGTCCATATTTCTATCAACACTCTCTTCAAGGCAATCTAGGCTTTTTCTAACATGCACCTCAAAACTCTTCCAGTCTCCATCCATTACCCAGTTCCATTTCTATATTTCACCTTTGTCTTCCCACCCCCTTTGCCTTGTATAGACTGGGGTTGGTGTAGCCACAGGCACATTAGAGATCTGGCTAAGAGGAAGATCATTTAGTCTGGCATTAGTAGGATGTATCTATGTGGTTCATAGTCACTTTTCTGTATAGTTATTACTAGCTGCCCCAGAGTCGGAGTGGCTTCCGGGAATACTCCTGTCACCTTTGTGCCTACCACATGAAGATGCAAAGCTAAAGCTGTGTTGTGATATGAATATGACACTATAGCTGCTGGCACTGGAAATACAAAGGCAATGAAGGATAAGCAAGATTTGAAATGTATGAAGTCAGAAGCCTGTCTATGCAAAAGTCTTCCAAACATTAAACATATAAAATTATAAGCAAAGGATTTGGTTCTCACAGAGCCTAGTCAAATATTCTCTCCTATCAGCAATATTCTTGAAAATCGACTATAAAAGGACAATATGTTTCTTTTCATTTTTGATGGAAATTATATGAAATATAATTTATCAAAATTTCTGTTTGTAGGGCACTTATCTATAGCAGTATTATAAGCAGTGAACATGTCTGTATGAAGTTACATGGGTTATGCATATTTATTAACAATAATAGAAAAGGCACCAGTTTTGATGTTGTGAAAAACTAAGTTATCTTTCTATTATCTCTATAGACAATGAAATTTACAAAATAATTGTCATCTTAAGAGGTGATCAAAAGTATGCATTCGGAGTTCCGGGAAGATGGCGGAGGAATAAGACGCGGAGATCACCTTCCTCCCCACAGATACACCAGAAATACATCTACACGTGGAACAACTCCTACAGAACACCTACTGAACGCTGGCAGAAGACCTCAGACCTCCCAAAAGGCAAGAAACCCTGCTTGAGATTTTGTCTGTATAGCTTTGCTTCCACCATTTCTCCTAGGGTTCTATCCATCCGCTTTTTTTTCTCTTAATAATTATTGTTTTATTTTAATAACACTTTGAACATAGATGCAAAAATCCTCAACAAAATACTAGCAAACAGAATCCAACAGCACATTAAAAGGATCATACACCATGATCAATTGGGTTTTATTCCAGGAATGCAAGGATTCTTCAATATAAGCTAAACAATCAATGTGATAAACCATATTAACATACTGAATGAGAAAAAACATATAATCTTCTCAATAGCTGCAGCGAAAGCTTTTGAAAAATTCAACACCCATTTATGATAAAAAACCTGCAGAAAGTAGGCATAGAGGGAACTTTCCTCAACATAATAAAGGCCATATATGACAAGCCCACAGCCAACATCGTCCTCAATGGTGAAAACCTGAAAGTATTTCCCCTACGATCAG
>NW_020172450.1:779976-789932 GCF_003031525.2 Neophocaena asiaeorientalis asiaeorientalis | reverse complement strand
TTTAAGGAAAAAAAATGTCATGAAGAGCCTAGGGGTAAGACAGGAATAAAGACACAGACCTACTAGAGAATGGACTTGAGGATATGGGAAGGGGTGAGGGTAAGCTGTGACAAAGAGATAGAGAGGCATGGACATATATAGACTACCAAACGTATGGTAGATAGCTAGTGGGAAGCAGCCGCATAGCACAGGGAGATCAGCTCGGTGCTTTGTGACCGCCTGGAGGGGTGGGGTAGGGAGGGTGGGAGGGAGGGAGACACAGGAGGGAAGAGATATGGGAACATATGTATATGTATAACTGATTTTCTTTGTTATAAAGCAGAAAGTAACACACCATTGTAAAGTAATTATACTCCAATAAAGATGTAAAAAATAAAAAGAGTATTTATTCAAGAAATGCATGTCTGGCAGTTGTCTAATAAAATGTGTTATTTTTCCTGATTCTTGTGATGTTTGTGGTATTTGTCAGTTATTGAAATGTGTAATTTGTTGTGACTTATTTCCTAATTCTAAGCAAATTTTCACTTCTGGACCTAACTGTATATTATTTTCCTTAAGGAGGATTCCCCAAATTGTATATAAGTTCAGTCCCCACATACTCTGGATTTGGCTCTGGATATAGGCTAATCATACTTAAAGAAATCATAGGAGAGGCCAATAAAAAATGGAATAATCAGGAGAAATCACCAGTCATTTTTATGGAAAGAAATCAGTTTTATTCTTCAAACACTTGGGTACTCTATGTAGAGGCAGGAAGTTAGTACTATATTCAGAGTTATTAAGAACTATTAAGTCTTTCTGAGACTAGTCACATTGTGGCAAAAGATTTTGGCTACACTGTGGCAGGCATTTTCCAATCATTTGACAACACAGACCCCCTAATTTCATTCCAGCTCTAGGAAATTAATCATGATTGTTCTAAGTTACCCTTTGATTTGTTAGTAATTGGTCTAGGTGTAGGCACATTACCTAATTCTTGCAAATAAAAGTCTGATGGGGCTTTCTGGGAAAGATTTTTATCTCTAAAAAAAACAGGGTATGAGCCGAGTAAGAAGAAATTCCTTTTTGCCATGCACTCTTTCAGATATTGGTGTAAGGGTGTAGTATTTGAAGCTGTGGCAAGAATCTTTTGATCACCACACAATGGCCAAGTGAATTGAAGTGATACCAACCCAACAGTAGTACTGTGATATCACTGAACCCCCAAAGCAACTCTAGGACAGCCTGGTTCCAGCCTTCTAGTTATGAAATATAATTAAATACTATCTAAAACATTGTTGGCCAGAGATTTTTTGTTAGATAGAGCTGAAAATATTTCCAATTAAGGGGTGGGATAGGGAGGGTGGGAGGGAGATGCAAGAGGGAGGAGATATGGGGATATATGTATATGTATAGCTGATTCACTTTGTTATAAAGAAAAAACTAACACAATTGTAAAGCAGTTACACTCCAATAAAGATGTTAAAAATTAAAAAAAAAAGATGATGGATAAAATGTGGAATGAAGAAGGGAGAAAGCTTTGAATTAGCTCTCATAATAGCAAATACCTTCCCTCAAAACACAACTGTGAAGATGTGCCTTATTGTCTGAAGTACTCACTTTAATATTTGAAGTTTTTTATTAATTTTCATGTGGCATGCCAAACTAAGATGGAAAAATTAAATGAAAAACTTTAAAAATTTTATTGAGATATAATTTACATACCATAAAATTACCATTTTAAAGTTTACTATTTAGTGGTTTTTAGTGTATTCACAAAGTTGTGCGTTGATCATCAATATCTAATTCCAAAACATTTTCATCACTCCTAAGAAGTACTCCATATCTGTTAGTAGTCACTCCCCATTCCCCCACCTCTCAGCCCCTGGCAACCACTAATCTACTTTCTGCCCCTATAGATTGGCCTATTCTGGACATTTCATATAAATGCAATCACACAATATGTGGCCTTCTGTGTCTGGCTTTTTTCACTTAGTATAATGTTCTCAAGGTTCATCCATGTCGTATCATGAATTAGTACTTCATTTCTTTTCTTTTTTTTTTTAAACAACTTTATTGGAGTATAATTGCTTTACAATGGTGTGTTAGTTTCTGCTTTATAACAAAGTGAATCAGCTATACATATACATATCTTCATTTCTTTTCATGGCTGAATAATATTCCATTGTATGGATATACCACATTACGTTTATCCACGAATCTGTTGGTGGACATTTGAATTATTTCAACCTTTTGGCTAACGTGAGTGCTGCTATAAACATTGGTTTACAAGTTTTTGTTTGAACATCTGTTTTCACTTATTTTGGGTATGCCTCTAGGAGTGCAATTTCTGAGTCATATAGTAATTCTATGTTGAATTTATTGGGGGAACTGCAAAACTTTCCCAAAGTGGCTGCACATTTTACAGTACTACTAGGAGCATATGAGGATTTCAATTTCTCCACATCCTTGCCAACACTTGTATTTTTTTTTGTCTGTCTTATTTATTTATTTATTTTTTGCGGTACGCGGGCCTCTCACTGCTGTGGCCTCTCCTGCTGCAGAGCACAGGCTCCGGACGTGCAGGCTCAGCGGCCATGGCTCACGGGCCCAGCCGCTCCGTGGCATGTGGGATCCTCCCGGACCGGGGCACGAACCCGTGTCCCCTGCATCGGCAGGCGGACTCTCAACCACTGCACCACCAGGGAAGCCCTTGTCTGTCTTTTTGATTATAGCCATCATAGTGGGTGTGAAGTGGTTTCTCATTGTGGTTTTGATTTGCATTTCCCACATTATTTCATGTACTTATTGGCCATTTACATATCTTCTTTGGAGAAATGTCTATCCTGATCTTTTGCCCACCCTTAATTGGGATAATTGTCTTTCTGTTTTTGAGTTGTTAGAATTTTTATATATTCTGGATTCTAGACCCTTATCAAATATATGATTTGGAAATATTTTGTCCCATTCTGTGGGTTGTCTTTTCATTTCTTTGATGGTGTTCTTGGAAGCACAAACATTTAAAAATCTGGTGAAGGTCAATTTATCTCATTTTTCTTTGGTTGTTTATGCTTTTGGTATCACGTTTAAGGAACCATTGGAAATGCTGGAGGCTGAGATATGGTGACAAATTTCCACAGTAGAGAAGATGGGAGCTTGAGACATTTTGCTTGGATATTAAAAGGGACCTGATAACATCTATGCTATATTTAGGTACATGTTCGGAGTACAATATTAAATACTGATCACCTATATCAGAATCACCTAAAAATTCTTGTTAAAAATACAGATCACATGGCTCCGTCCAACATATCAAAACAAATCCCTGGGCTTAGGGCCAAGGAATATGAATTCTAAACAAGTTCTTAAACAGATTCTGCTGTATATGGACGTTTGAGAACCACTGAACTATGCCATGTGCTCTCCAGTAAGCATAAATGCATATTTCTTTAGTTCCTGATAAATGTCAGCACCATTGTCAACTTCTCCTAGATTCAATGCAACATTATAAAATGTGCTCTTACTTTGTGCCAGGCACTGTGCTAGGCACTAAAGATAACCCACAAAGAAAATTTTGGGAGAATATTTATTTATTTATAATAATTAATTAATTAATTAATTTAGTTTTAGCTGTGTTGGATCTTAGTTGTGGCACGCTGGATCTTTTGCTGTGGCCCACGGGCTCCTCCTTGCGGTACACGGGCTTCTCTCTAGTTGTGGTGCATGGGCTCCAGAGCGCATGGGCTCTGTAGTTGTGGCGTGTGGGCTCCAGAGTGTGTGGGCTCTGTAGTTGTGGCACGTGGGCTCTCTGGTTGTGATGTGTGGGCTTAGTTGCCCCGCAGCATGTGGGATCTTAGTTTCCCAACCAGGGATCGAACCGGCATCCCCCGCATCGCAAGACGGATTCTTAACCACTGGACCGCCTAGGAGGTCCCGAGAATATTTAAATGTGATATTTATTGTGGTACATACAACTATCCATAGATACACAACACAGGCAGATACATCAGGGGCAAAATTGTCATTTCAAAGCTAATTGTGTTGATTCATTTATGATTCCACAGAATCTCATTATGGGAGGCTAGGTGTCAGCTTCCATTTAGTCATAACAATGATTTACTAATCAGAATGACACTTTAAAATGTTACATAATTTTTGGTCGATACAAGAATAGGAGCACTACATAAGTTGTGAGCTCTCCATGAGGAGTTCATGTCTTAAACACAATTTATTGTATTTGAGAAAGAAATCTACATACACTTGTATATATTTTCAGCCCTTGAGCATGCTGTGGTTTGCAATATAATTAAGATATTGCAGCAACAGAAATGAAGATATATGAGATACATATTAATCTAGACACTATTGTAATGCGATTAAAGTATTAGGAGAAAATGAGAATAGGTCCTGAAAGACTCTATGGGCAGATGTATCTAAATCCACAGTCACTGATCGTGGTGACCAGTCTCCAATATGACCCCCAACGATACCCATCTCCTGGTATTCTCATCCTTGTGTAGCCCACATCACATGGTACCAGAATTGGCCTGTGTGACCAATAGAATATGGCAGAAATGATGTAAATGGCTGTGGCTTCTGTCTTGGGCATGCTCACTGCCACTTGTCCTCTTTCTGTCTTTCTTGGATTACTTACTCTTGAGAAAGCCATGTCAGAGCAGGCTACCGGAGGGGCCCATGTGATGACGAACTGAAGCCTCTTGCTAAAAGCTATAGGAGTGAACTTGGAAGTGGAATTTTCAGTCTCTTGTCAGCTAGTCTTCAAATACTCCATCCCTAGCTGACAGCTTGACCAGAATCATATGAGAGAACTGAGTCAAGGCCACCTAACTAACCTGCTCCTGGATCCCTGACTAACAGAAATCATGAGGTATTTGTTGTTTTAAAGCTCTAAATTTCATAGTAATCTGTTATTCAGTGATAGATAACTTAGCATGCAGATCAAAGAAATATTATTGGATGCAAATGAACAGATTTCTATAAAGAAATACTTTGAGGAAACGTGTAACCTTAAAATTCCTACAGTTATCTCAGTACTAAAAAGGTTAAAAATTTCCCCAGCAATATAGTCAAAACCTATATAAGACAAAATTCCATATTAGTCAATATTTCTTAAAAAGTGTATTACAATTCTAGTCATAAAGAAACATTATGAATTGCTCAATAATATAATATGGCTTTTATGTGGAGTAAATTCTCTCTTGGTCATACAATGTCTACAGTCTTAAATTATCATTATTACTTTATTTTTAATACCAGTTAACATTCAGATGCTTACTATGTGGTAGACATTGTATTTCATTGTTTCATGCCCTTATGCTTACAGCCTGTAATATATTCCCACTTATTTCTCATAATAACCCCACAAGAGAGGCACTATTTATTATCCCTTTTTAAGTTCACACAGCTAGCAAGTGGCAGAACATAGATTTGACCCTAACTCCTTTTCCAGAGCCCAAGTTTATGAAAGAGTATATTGAAATAATTTTATATGAAGTAATCCCTGACAAAGACTCATTAACCAAACTTCAGTCAGGCCCTTCTAAGTCCTTTATCATTATGTTATGTACATATTTCTCCCTGATAATTTTCCTTGATCTTAATTCTGCTCTTTCTGAAATTTATGTAGCTACTTATGCTTTCTTTTGTGTTAACATGGTCTATCTTTCTCTTTCCATTTACTCTTAATCTATGTGTGTCTTTACATTTAAAGTTGGTTTCTTGTACACAACATATAGCTGGGTCTTGTTTTTGATTCACTCTGATAATCTCTGTCTTTTCATTGGTATATTTAGACCATTGACATTGAAAGTGATTATTGATATAGTTGGATTAATATCTACCATATTTGTTACTGTTTTCTGTTCGTTGTCCTTGTTTTTGTTCCTATTTTTATGTTCCACACTCTTTTCTGCTTTTTTTGGTTTTAATTGAACAGTTTATATGATTTTATTTTCTCTCCTTTCTTAGACTATCAATTATACCTCTTTTTACTTCTTTTTATAGTTGTTGCCCTAGAGTTTGCAATACATATTTACAACTAATTCAAGTCCAGTTTCAAATAACACTATACTGCTTCATGGATAGTGGAAGTACCTTATAATAAAATATTCCTAATTCCTTCCTCCCATCCTTTGTATCATTGCTGTCATTCATTTCACTTATACATAAACATACATAAGCATATATAAATATATGTATGTCCACACATAAAATTAAATACATTGTTTGTTTTATTATTTTGAACAAGCGGTTATCTGTTGGATCAATTCAGAATTTTTAAAATGAAAGTTTTTATCTTACCTCCTTTTCTCCATTCTTCGATGTTTTTCCTTTCTTTATGTTGATCTGAATTTCTGACCTATATTATTTTCCTTCTCTCTGAAGAACTTCTTTTAACATTTCTTGCAAGGCTGGCTTTACTGGCAATAAATTCCCTCAAATTTTGTTTGCCTGGGAAGGTCTTTATTTCTCCTTTAATTTTGAAGGATAATTTCATAGGAACAGGATTGTAGGTTGGTGGTTATTTCTCTCAATACTTTAAATATTTTATTCTACTCCACTGCTTTCATGGTTGGATGTAATTCTTATACTTGCTCCACTGTACGTAAGATTTTCTTTTTTCCTTTAGCTTCTCTCAAGAATTTTGTTTTAGCTTTTATTTTCTGAAGTTTAACTATGATATATATTTGTTGTTGTTCTTGTCATTTACCCTGCTTAGTGTTCTCTGATCTACCTTACTCAGGGGAAATTCTCATTCATTATTGCTTCAACTATTGCTTCTGTTCCTTTCTTTCTTTCTTCTCCTTCTGGTATTCCCATTACACATATGTTACACCACTTGTAGTTTTCCCGCAGTTCTTAGACGTCCTTTCCTGTATTTTTTCAGTCTTTTTTCTCTTTGCTTTTCAGTTTGGGAAGTTTCTATTGTCATATTCTCAAACTCAGATTCTTTCCTGAGCTGTGCCCAGTCAACTAATAAGTCAATCAAAGGCATTTTTTATTTCTGTTACATGTGCCTGATGTCTAGCATTTATTTTTGATTCTTTCTTAGAATTTCAAACCCTCTGCTTACATTATGCATCTGTTGTTTCATGTTGTCTACTTTTGGCATTAAAGTCCTTAGCATAATAATCATAATCTTTTTAAAATTCCCGGTCTGGTAATTCCAACATTCCTGCCATATCTGACTCTGTTTCTGATGCTTGTTTGGTCTCTTCAGATTGTGTTTTTGCCTTTTAGTATGCCTTGTAATTTTTTTTTTAAAGGTAGATATGATATACAGGGTAAAAGGAATTGCAGTAAATAGGCCTTTAGTGGGGGAGGTGAAGCATTGCAAAGTCTGGTGATTAGGTCTCAGTCTTTTGGTGAGCCTGTGCCCCTGGATTGTGAACCTCATCAGTGCTTCTCTATCCCCCCTCTCCCCAAGGCCTTACCCCTGCCCCCTGCTGAGGTGGGACAGGATGGCTGGAGAGGGCTGGAGTTGTATACTTCCCTTCCCCCCATATAGAAGATTAAAGGGACCTGGTGTTGGATATCCCTCCTCTTCCCCAGGTAAGCTAAGCTCTGATATAATGTCAGCAGGTTAGGCTCTCATAAAATCATTTTTCCTACAGCAAGCCTTGTTAAGAGAAATAGAATTCTCTGGCATATTTAAAAATGGTTCCTTTTCCATTCCCCCTGCCCAAAGCATGGGAAGACTTTTTTCTGATATTCACTCTGAGGGCCTGGTAGGGCTCCTGGAGGTAAAACCCACAGAAGTGTGAGGGCCCCTCTATGACTAGGTCCTTCTGGAATTTTTATTCCTTAGGCTTGTCTATACTGAGCCTCTAGCAATTTGCAGTTACATTTTAGGTTTTCCAACCACAGCACTCATTCCCATAGAGGTTTCTGCTCATGGATTTCTGCCCCTGTAAATTGTGCTTCTCTGTATCCACCTGTCTGTCTCTCTAATTCTGGGGACATTGGTTTGCCCTGTGATTTCACTTCTCTGATGGATCTAAGTAGTGTTGGTGATTTTTCATTTTGATCAGCTTTTTATTTGTTGTTAGGGTGGAGTGAAGACTTCTAAGCTCCATACCTGCAGGACTGAAAATCATAGGCCCTTGAGACATAATTTTCATTTCTGTCTGGCATTTGCTTTTTAGAGACAATGTAGTATATCTCCACCAAGATTACCTGAAACATAATGGGTCCCTCTTGTTGCAAATTCTACTCTAATAGTTCACTTCCATTCCAGATTAAATTTATTTCAAGTGTTTCGAGACAAAAAGCATCTGATAAGGAAAACTTTAAAGAAGTTATCCTTCTTGTCCTCTTGGCTGCCCTGGAACGGGTGAAGAGGGGGAAGGGCATATTTGTGAGACGCTTGGGAATGGACAGCAATGTTGCAGCAGGAACTTGAGATTCTCCCAGTGGAATTTAAATTCTAATTTTTTCTAGGAACAATACCTTTACTGGATCACAAATTTCTGTAAAGACCTTACATTATATTTTTGAGTCTGTATAAGAAATGGCCATGTGGAAAATATTTCTGTACATTCCATCAAATCAAAGTGGAGGTCAATGCCTGTCATGTTCCTCCGTATCTGTGTCATGTTCCTCAAACACTCATGTGATAGTTTAATGCCAGTAACATTACTCTCTGCAAACAAATACTTTTGTTTCCTTTTACAGAAAATAAGAACTATATGACCCCATAATGTTTCCCATTTTACCTTTGAGTCCAGGAAGATTAGAACTACATTGAAAGCTCAATTGCAACTAGATCAAGCCTAACCTCCCAGCAAAATTCAAATTTTACTGACTAATGGCATTTGATTGTCACATATACTTTAATATTTAAGTCAATTCAGTAATTTTAATGGATGATGGTACTGATTAATATAACAAATCAATTTAAAATAAGATAAAATATATTATACCCCTAGGAATAATTTTCAGATTTTGAGCAAAATAATGTGAAGATAAGAATGAAGAGAAAATGATTTGAATTTGGAAGAACTAGAAATGGAAATATAAATGCTTCTTTTCAAATGCTTTTTTATATTAAAAAAATTCAAACTAGGAATTTAAAGTTCTCTGCTTATTTTAGAGTTATGCCAGTACAGTTGGGAATGTTGTAAACAATTGGGAATGTTGTGAGTTAATTTTATCTTTTAACGCGTAGGACAAATTTTTTTATTTTACATCTTTATGGGAGTATAATAGCTTTACAGTGGTGTGTTAGTTTCTGTGTAGTGTATAAATGTCCATGCCTCTCTCTCGCTTTGTCACAGATTACTCTTACCCCTCCCCATATCCTCAAGTCCATTCTCCAGTAGGTCTGTGTCTTTATTCCCGTCTTACCCCAAGATTCTGCATGACATTTTTTTTCCCCTTAAATTCCATATATATGTGTTAGCATACGGTATTTGTCTTTGTCTTTCTGACTTACTTCACTCTGTATGACAGACTCTAGGTCTATTCAACTCATTAAAAATAGCTCAATTTCCTTTTTTTATGGCTGAGCAATATTCCATTGTATATATATGCCACATCTTCTTTATCCATTCATCCGATGATGGACACTTATATATATGAGTCTTGTTTCTATATCCATTCAGCCAATCTGTGTCTTTTGGTGGGAGCTTTTAGACCATTTACATTTAAGGTAATTATCGATATGTATGTTCCTATTCCCATTTTCTTAATTGTTTTGGGTTTATTATTGTAGGTCTTTTCCTTCTCTTGTGTTTCTTTCCTAGAGAAATTCCTTTAGCAGTTTTTGTAAAGCTGGTTTGGTGTTGCTGAACTCTCTCAGCTTTTGCTCGTTTGTAAAGGTTTCAATTTCTCCATCATATCTGAATGAGATGCTTGCTGGGTAGAGTAATCTTGGTTGCAGGTTTTTCTCCCTCATCAGTTTAAATATGTCCTGCCAGTCCCTTCTGGCTTGCAGAGTTTCTGCTGAAAGATCAGCT
>NW_020172450.1:763068-779765 GCF_003031525.2 Neophocaena asiaeorientalis asiaeorientalis | reverse complement strand
GTCTCCTTTCTGCAGGCTGCAGGTTCGTAGTTCCCGTTGTGTTTGGTGTCTGTCCCCAGTGGCTAAGGTTGGTTCAGTGGGTTTTGTAGGCTTCTGGGGGAGGAGACTAGTGCTTGTGTTCTGGTGGATAAGGCTCTCTCCTTTAAGCAGCGCTCTTAATCCCCTCTCCTCGCGCACCATGAAACAAAGAGGGAAGAAAAAGTCTCTTGCCTCTTCGGCAGCTCCAGACCTTTTCCCGGACTCCCTCCCGGCTAGCCGTGGTGCACTACCCCCCTGCAGGCTGTGTTCACGCCACCAACTCCAGTCCTCTCCTGGCGTCCGACCGAAGCTCAAGCCTCAACTCCTAGCCCCACCCGTCCCGGCGTGTGAACAGAGAAGCCTCTCTGGCAGGTGAGTGCCGGTCGGCCCTGATCCTCTGTGCGGGAATCTCCCCGCTTTGCCCTCCGCACTCCTGTTGCTGTGCTCTCTTCCGCGGCTCCAAAGCTTTCCCCCTCCACCACCCGCAGTCTCCGCCCGCAAAGGGGCTTCCTAGTGTGTGGAAACCTTTCCTCCTTCACAGCTCCCTCCCACTGGTCCAGGTCCTCTCCCTATCCTTTTGTCTCTGTTTATTCTTTTTTCTTTTGCCCTACCTAGGTACGTGGGGAGTTTCTTGCCTTGCGGGATGTCTGAGGTCTTCTGCCAGCATTCAGTAGGTGTTCTGTAGGAGTTCCACGTGTAGATGTATTTCTGGTGTATCTGTGGGGAGGAAGGTGATCTCCACGTCTTACTCTTCTGTGTACTTAAACTTTTTTAGGACAAATGTTTTTAAAGAAGGGTTAAGCTCGTTTGTTGGTGTGGAATTGTAAATAATGAGTTTATGGTGGAAATAAAAATTTCAACTCTTTGGTGCCCTTCCTTGAGAGCTATACAGTCCCCACTGGTGTTCTCCTCAAGGTTCCTGTCATGTAGCTGTCCTATATGGAAAAGTTCTTTAGAACTATTTCCTTCTGATACTTACAGAACTAGTACGCTTGTACTAGTATCTTTGTATGAGTTTTAATTTTCCATTTCACTGCAACCAGTTTTATGTCATGTGGGGAACAAACTCAGGGTCATTCTTTTTAGATGTGAGGCAAGTATCTGTACTATTTAAGTAAAAAGTAAACTGTGTGGGTGCTCCAGAGTAGCTGTCAATATTGACTAAATTGACAGAGCAATTACTCAACTTTCTATTTCATTTGCCTTTGTACACATAGCGGCAAATCAACTGGCTCAGTTAACTTACTCTGAGGAATTCATTTCCTATGAAAAGGTAACTTTTAAAATGATACAATTTAATAATAGACTGGAAATCTTCAGAGTGGGCAGACTTTGAAACTAAGGGTAACATTAAATTTGGTACTCAGATTCTTGAGGGCAGTTATAGTTAGGTTCATTTTAACAATTTCAATGACTCAGGCAGTTTTATTCATTCAACAAACGTTCACTGAGGCTTCCTATGTGCTTTTCACAGTGTTAGATATGGGGATACAATTTAAAATGTCAAGTCTCAGCCTTCAACAAATTCACAATCCAGTGGGAAAATCAGACAAGTAAAGAGATAATTATGCAACAATATTATAAGTACAGTCAGCAGCAGGGTTGTATATATAAGATAGTATTTCAAGAAAATTAATGTGGTAGCACTATGTAAAGTGCACTTGAGTTAAGGATATCAAATTAGTGGTATAAAGTAGGTACTATTTCTATTCCTATTCTGAACATAAGGAGATTTCAGAGGGTTAGAGAGATTCAGTAATAGCCTGGAATCACTCAGGTTATTCATTAATGTGTTCATTCATTGACACATTTATTCATCAGAAACTGTTCTAGGAACTATGAATAGAGCAGTGATCAAGACAGACTTGACCCTGCCTTAAGGATCTTATAAGAGATCCAGAAGTGCTGTGATAATTCAGAGAAAGAGATAATGATAGTGAGTTTGAAATTCTAGTAGGGACAATGGACATAAATACTCAATTATACATTAAAGGGCAGAGCTGAGAGTCAAGCTGGGTTCATCCCAGTTGTCTGTGAAAGGTAGCTCTCCCACGTCCTGGCAGCCAGGTTATAGAGTGTGGGGAGGGCTTTACTGACATTAACACATATGTGGGCCTGCAGGAGTCAGTGAGTTATACTGTTTGAGTGGGAATTTAAAATACTTCAGGGCTGTGTTAGCAGTGTGATGGGTAAGAGAAAAGAAGTTAATTCTAATTAAAATCCTAGGGTTGACTAATTACCAAATGAAGTGTCTTTAATATGTAGCAACACTTGGGGGCTAGCTAATTAGCTGGTGAACTATCTTAAATAAACAGCAGTGTTAAGATATGTGATTGGTTAGGAATAGCACAAGAAGACCAAACTCCTTCATATGAATGAGATGTTGGAAATCGGTAAGCCCAAAAGCCTTAGGCACAATGCTTAATGTCTGAAGCTTATTGACCCTGCACCTCCTATCATCGAAAATATTGCCACTTGGTATGGCTACAAGGCTTCCACATTCTGCCATTTAGGGTGGAAGAATATAATTGTACTTGTTTCAGAGTGAGCCTTTCATGCAAGGTAGACTTGAGGGCATAGAAAAGGACCTCTTTTATCTATAAATGGGTTGCCAAGAAATATTAGTTCCTTTGGTGGAATTTGGTTTGAGAATTGCTTTCTCCTGGTAGTAAACTTCAGGATTAAAGATAGGTAACCTCCATTTATTTTCTAATCACTAGAGGTTGCCGATATTTACCAGAAGAACCTGACATTCCCAGAATTGCCAAAATATTGGGTTGGCCAAAAAGTTCGTTTGGGTTTTCTGTTACAGCTTACGGAAAAACCCGAACGAACTTTTTGGCCAACTCAATAGCTTAGACCTGTTTGCTACAGTAGGGAATTCATTGCCAAATGGCAACCAGAATCAACATTTCCCCCAATATTGGGGTTGACATGTACATGCTGCTATATTTTAAAAGGATAACCAACAAGGACCTACTGTATGGCACAGGGAACTCCGCTCAATGTTATGTGGCAGCCTGGATGGGAGGGGAGTTTGGGGGAGAATGGATACATGTATGGCTGAGTCGCTTTGCGGTGCACCTGAAACTATCACAATGATGTTAATCGGCTATGCTCCAATATAAAATAAAAAGTTAAAAAAAAATTCCCCAAATTTCAAGTTATCCATCATCAGAATGTTGGGGGTCAATGAAAGGGAAGGAATTGCTTTGTTGAGGGAAGCTCAGTAGGCTTGTTGGTTTCTATACGTTCTATCCTCTGGGGTAAGTTAGAACAGAGCAACAGTACTTTGCCTTTACTCCTGAATGCTTCCCAAAGATAATGAGGGTTCATCATTTCAATTCAGCTAATACTTATTTTTTCCTACTTAGGGTATTTGGTCATTAAGCTAAATATTTTTTTTTTTTTTTTTTAAGCTAAATATTATTCAACCCTGATTGCATACTGAAATTGAATTCTTATGGATCCCTAACTTCTAATTGGTTGTAGATGTTAATTAAGACATTTCATAGCATTGCAAATTTCACTTTCAGTTTTACCAATGGTTTCCAAATTTCTCTCTCCCATCATTTGTCTTGTAATTTAGCCTTTTCTTTTTACATTGCCATTCTGGAAGTTGTACAACCCTAAACATCAAACTAATGCTTAACTAATACATTGTTTAATCTACAGATCTATTCTTTCATCCAGGAAACCACCTGTATGAAAGATTAGATCTGTAGGGTCAGAGCAATTGACCAATGTCTCTTTACTGCTAGGCTTACCAACAGTAAATTACAGATGAATTAGTGTCCTTTTATTTCTCTCACTCTCCTTGTCCGGAGACATTTTGTTGTAAAGTTTCAGTTCACCTCCAGCCAAAGGTATTCTTCAGTCTATGGGAGGAATAGCCCTTAGAGAGAGGGCTTAAGCACTCTCCTTTTAATTCTTATTATCCTAAACCTCTCACACATGACAATTATGATCACTCCATCCAAAAAGAAGTCCCCTCTCATTTGTTGGCTCTGAGACACAGTAATATCTTATTTCTCTTACTTTTCTTCTTACTCTCTGTGAATGTTCTCCTTGGCCATCTTCTAGTCTCATGCTATGTGACGCTGCTCAACTACTTCCTCATTAGGCCAGTCTCATCACTTTTTGGAGAGATTCATCAAAGAAATTCATAAAGTAAATAGGTAGCACGTGGGGACTAGTTGAATATTGGGAGTAGGGGAGGAAAACTAATTTTCCTTCTACACTTCCCGGTTCTTGGCTGAGACACCCCAGCTGTGCCTGTAATAAAAGTCAGATTAACAGAAGAAAATCAGACAGAAGTTTAATAGCATATGTTCCTCCTGCATACATGGGAGAGACCCAGGAAAACTGAGTAACTCCTGAAAATAGCCCAAGTCATCACCTTAAATACCATCTCTAGCTAAAGACAAAAGAAAGATTGGGGAAATGAGGGTATGGTTGTTACACAGATATAGGTCATTCCTTGCTCCAGGAGTTTCTAGAGATTTAGTCATCCTCCTCTTCCTATTGCAGAGAGGGAGAAACTCTTATAAATGGAGATTTCCCTTATAAATGTAAATGGCCCTTACAAAAGGGTAACTTTTACTAGGGCTTCAGAGCTTCTTCTGTGTCTCCTCCTTCTTGAAAATAACCAGCTCAAGGTAATCCTTATGCCAAAGAGGTATATTTTGGCGTGGCAAATTCTGCTCCCCTTTAAGAGTGATTTTGAAAGAAGAATTAGGAATAGTGCCTAGGGTTCAAATCTGAGATTCCTGAAACATGTTAATGCCATCAATAAAATGGAAACTGGAAACAGGAGCTGGTATAGCAGACAGCCAGAGTAAATGAGACTGAGTCTTGTAGATGCTGTTTGAAAGTTATTGGAATAGAAGTGAGAACAAACTTCCTGTAAGCATACTGCTTATTAAGATCCAGAACTAAGGTAGTCGATATTAACATTACTAGTGCAGCAAATTTTTCCTTAGGAAAATAAAGTTGTAAATAACTTTATTGTTTGTTTCAGGAACTTTCTGAAAAGTTATTTATTAAAATAATAAGCTGGCTTAACTAGTTGCCCTTCTCAAGGCAAGAGGTTACGGGTCAGAGTAAATATCACCATTCTCAGATGGGAAAATTGCTCACTCATCAAATGATTATTCAACAGGACATACTTCAAAACTCTTGCCTTGCTATAATCACCAATCTAATAATCTATATCACAAATTTTGTCCAATTCCAATCAGATCCCTGCATTGAAAGAGGTTCCTTAAACCAAACCCCTAAACTTTATAAATATCTGCCTTTGACTTTCTCCTTCCAAGATACTACTAAGACTCTGTCAAGGTGATAGTGTAAGGTCGGATGTTAACAAACGGCACCGCGAAACAGTGGAAAGCTTCAAGTGGGCTTTATTAGGGAGCGCTCCCGGGCAAGGTTCACTGGTCCGAGAGAAAGGGGCCAGAGAAGTCGCGCCCGGGCAAGGGTTTGGGCAGAATTTATAGGGGAAGAAGGGAAATGGGTGTGGGGAATCCGGGAGGACGCAGGGTATTCCTTATTTGGTGGTCTCTTCGGGTATCGTGGCAATATATGGTGCCGGTTGCATCAGTCTTGGGACCATTAGTCCCGCCCCTCGAAAGGCGGGAAGACTGGGCCGGGTGGAAAGTCCCCAGGTCAGTTCCCGGAACTGAGTGGGTGGGAGCTCCAGGTCAATTTCAAGAACTGGGTGTGTGGAACGTTCCGGGCTGATGCAACCTGTGAGTCTGATTGCGTTCCCCTGCCTCGGGCCAGTTGGCCTTACAGGTAGTTCTTACTAAAATACGTAATACATTAAGTTTCGTTTGTGAAACCAAGCAGGACCCTATGGGGCCCTCTTGGGCACAAAAGCCTTTCTGTGTCCCCCATTTCTTATTTTCAGGAAATAAGAGTGCCTGAAATTGCAGCATCTAAAGGCAGCTCTTTATTCTCCCCAAAGAAAACTATTATAGGACTGATGCTGATATCTGATCTGCATGTGACTTGATCACCATACTGGATCATCCTACACTGAAATAAATAAATCTTTGTGTGACACCATATTTTGCATAAAATTAATGCTTCCCAAATTAATAGCCTTTGTCAATTTAGAATTTTAATCAATGCATGCTACTTTGCTATTTAAATCTCTTGAAAATTAGACTAGATAAAAGGTAAGATAATTACTACAAATTAGCAAGATAGTTGATCTATTGAATACTTCTAAGTTCACATTCAGACTTAAATAATATAGTCCCCCAAAGAAGTTTGGATAGTACTATTCTCAAAAGGGAAGTAAATGGGTAAAAATGGAGATTGCAGTGGGTGTGCCTTGTCAAGCTCAACTACAGAAGTAACAACTTACTTTGTAATGCATTTTAACTTTGATATTCTATGAACCATGCAAGTTTCATAAACTAGATGCTTGCAAATAATGTGGTTGTGGTATCAATCTTAAGGTCAAAGCAAATAGAGATATTTAGGAGTAAATTCATTAAAAAGTTCTATCTGTAGGCCTTTCTTATTTAATCATGAAAGCATACCATCACAGCATTGCACATCCCTTTTATTTACTATAGATCATGCTGTTCTGATTATTTAAGTACCTGCCGGTACTTCTTATACTTTATTTTAACTTAGAATTAGGAAAAACAACAAAATTTAAAATATATTACATTGCAGGGCTTCCCTGGTAGTGCAGTGGTTAAGAATCCGCCTGCCAATGCAAGGGACACGGGTTCGATCCCTGGTCCGGGAAGATCCCACATGCTGCGGAGCAACTAAGCCCATGTGCCACAACTACTGAAGCCCGTGTGCCTAGACCCCGAGCGCTGCAACAAGAGAAGCCACCGCAATGAGAAGCCCGTGCACCGCAACAAAGAGTAGCCCCCGCTCCCTGCAAATAGAGAAAGCCCATGCACAGCAACAAAGACCCAACGCAGCCAAAAATAAATAAAAATAAAATATATTACATTGCAAAATATAGGCCAAGTGCTTTATATTGAAATAGCACATTTAGTCCTCACACCAAATCCTGTGAGATAAGTACTGTTATTATCCTCGTACTCCAGAAAAGGAAAGTAAAGCACAAAAAGATTATGATACTTTATAGTAGTAGAAGAGCTCATAAGTGGCAGAATTGAGTCTTGACCAAGTTCTCTTTATCCCAAGATCCCAATCTCTTAACTACCCTAAAATATCACTTCTGAATAAGACTATTGGGGGTGAGGGTGGAGAGTGCAGCAATACAGCTGGTTAATTAAGTGTCCATTATGGACCAGGTTTTAGTACTGCACTGGATGTGGCAGATTTCCCATGGAGGGGGCTCTTTCTTATCCAGTTAGTTATTTTATCATTTGATAAAAATTAAAATATGATGAAATATATAAATAATGTGCACTTTGAGACCCTTTTGTAAGAATAGCTAATACAAACCTACCACCAGACCAGTCATTCCAACAGGATGCATAGGAGAATTGAGGAGTATGTCTTTGTGAACCATTGCACTAGACTCTGAATTCTTTGAGAGCATTTTGTTCACCTTTGCATCTCCAATGCCAAATATGGGGCCTATCATAAAATAGAAAATACAGGATGTAAAGGGGAACTGGTCTGTGACGGGATGCTTACATTTGTATAACCTTGGGTCAATCATATCCTCTGAACCTCAGTTTTATTATTTCTGAAATATAGTTGGCTGCTGGCTAATTATAAAATTTGAAAAAGATAAAGATTTTTCCTTTATGAAGTTTGCCATCTAATGCATGGAAAACAAGCCATAGTAATACTTATCCTACCTTGTTCACAGAATTGATGTGAAGGTCAAATGAGATACTGTATGTATTTTGCACATTATGAAATACAATTGACCCTGAACAACGTCGAGTTTAGGGGCACTGACCCTTCAGGAAGTAAAAAATCTGTGTATAATTTATAGTTGACCCTACGTATCCACAGATTCAACTAAACCCTGGATTGTATAGTACTGTAGAATTTACTATTGAAAAAAATTCGTGTATAAGTGGATCTGTGCATTTCAAACCAGTGTTGTTCAAGGGTCAACTATACTCTACAAAAGTTAGCATTAGAATTTTGATCATATAAAGTTGTTGTCATCTTTCTATTAGTCTGGTTTATTTTCGTTGCAAGAGATGGAAATCCAACTCCAACTAAATTAAGGGGGTAATATGAATGTATTGAAAGTGCATAGGGTAGCTCTCTGAATCAAGAAAGAAGGAAAAAATAAACTGCAAGGACAGGGTAGCTCTAGGAATATCGGGTATGTAAAGTAAGGTCTCATTGCCATGGATTCCTTTTTCTCTCGCTTTCTCTTTTTCTCCTGCTTCTCTCTCCCATTAGAGAATACAGTATTCCCCCTTTATCCATGGGGGATATGTTCTAAGACTCCCCAGTGGATGCCTAAACCACAAAGAGTACCAAACCCTATATATACTATGTTTTTTCCTATACATACATACCCGATAATGTTTAATTTATAAACTAAGCACAGAGAATATCCAAAATGCCAGCATCACGACTCTTATGTTTTGGGGCCACTGTTAAGTAAAATAAGGATCACTTGAACACAAGCACTGAGATACTTCGACAGTTGATCTGATAACCAAGACAGCTACTAAGTGATTAATGGGCACGATACGCTGGCAAAGGGATGATTCATGTCCCAAGTGGGATGGACCAGGACAGCGTGAGATTTCAACGTGCTACTCAGAATGGTGCACAATTTAAAACTTATGGTTTATTTCTGGAATTTTCCATCTAATATTTTTGGACCATGTTTGACCGTAGGTAACTGAAGCTGCAGAAGGCAAAACCATGGATAAGGGGGGGACCATTGTATTAGGTATTTCCTCTCAGGCTTCTCTACTTGGGGGAAAACATAGCCTATGGTACCCCTAGAGTCATATCCTTACAGTTCTTTGATATCCTTACAGTTCCTTGACTAGAGTTAAGAGAGACACTTCACCACCACCTCCAGCTGAAAAATCCTGAGGAAGGACTCTGACTGCATGCAAGAATGGCATGCTCATCCCATTGCTAATCACCAAGGTCAAACAACTGGGTTGCTATGATGGTCTCAGCATAGGTCACATGTTCACTCATTTTTATTAAAAAATGGGGCTAGGAAAATATCTTGAGCAGACAAAGATAAGAATTACTACATATCATAGTTTTATTTGCTTGATGATTTATGTATTAAAAATACAAGGGAGTTCCCTGGATTCCAAGCTTTCACTGCCATGACCTGGATTTCATCCCTGGTCAGGGAACTGAGATCCTGGGGAAAAAACCCAAAAAAACAAAAGGAATTTATTTGTAGAATGCCTTAGATTCTCTCTGTTTCTCTTACTCTATGGTAATACTTGCAACAAGAGTGGGATACGTAATTTGCAAGGCCTGTGCAAAATGAAAGTGTATGGTCTCTTGTTCAAAAAGCAGGAAAAAGTAGTTGAAAGTACTAATCCTCTCCCGTTGCAGAGCACAGGCTCCGGACGCGCAGGCTTAACGGCCACGGCTCACGGGCCCAGCTGCTTCGCGGCATGTGGGATCTTCCCGGACCGGGGCATGAACCCGTGTCCCCTGCATCGGCAGGCGGACTCTCAACCACTGTGCCACCAGGCAAGCCCTGAAATATTTTTTTACTTATAAAACTTAATAGGGGTAATAAAGACACATGAATAAAAACATAACCTTGCAAATTGAAAAAAATATTTTGGTGTTGTAATTTTATAAAATACAATAAATAATACTTTATTAGTGTGATATCTTGATCCATCAAAAGATTTTTCTGGCTCATTGCTCTGTAATTTCATTTATTAGCTCATCAAAATGTGTACTTTTAGCCACTTTATTTTCTTTTCCTTTTTTAAAAAATTGAGGTACAGTGAACTTATATTAGTTTCAGGTGTATAACATAATAATTTGATATTTTTATATAATATACCTCATACAAAGTTATTATAAAATATTGACTATATTCCCTGTGTAGTACATTACATCCTTGGAACTTATTTATTTTATACCTAGTAGTTTGTACCTCTTAATCCCCTTCACCTATTTTGCCCCTCGTCCCACCCCTCTCTCCTATGGTAACCATTAGTTGGTTCTCTGTATCTGAGCCACTTCATTTTCAATTGCTGGAACTGAAAGTGACATCAGTTGCTCTTGGCAAATGCAAGATTGCAAATAATTTTTGTTTGATAAGGATCTTTCTGCTGATGCAACTGTTAAGAGTATTTTAGAGGCCATGATGACATTGAGACAATTTCTGATAAATTAGTTCTATATAAAAATTTTAGTACATCTAAAGCTGATATTGTTTTTCAGAACAATTTTTCTAAAAATATTTAACTCTTCATACAATTCAGTTTCATGTAAGTCTGAATTTAATTTTAAATGCGAACTCATATAATGGCATTTTAATGTGTCCTCTGACATTTTCTGTAACTTGTTAAGGTTATAGAAGAAACTAAAAGTGTGTCCATAGCTCAAAATGCCTGTTTATACATTCTATTGCTTTATCTTCAATTATAAGGAGAATTAATTTTTAAATTTTCTTCCACATTAATAATTGGTTCATGTGATGCTCAAATGGAAATAGTGTTCTTTAAATTTAATTTCTATTACTAAGCCTGTAGATATTTGCTTTACAATGTTGCAGCAATTTTCAAATCCAGAAATTCTAAACTCTTAAAAGAATTCTAATAATTCCTTGATATGTTTTATTGCAATGTCCATGTATATGTTTTCACTTTGTAAAAATTAACTGAAAAAATTTACTGCCTGTTCCCGAGCTCTTGCAGTTCCTGCTCAGAGAGTTAATATTTGTACAGATGCTGCAGGGGTGGGATGCCAGGATGGACAGGCAAGCTGACCTCCCACTGCAGTTCTCAGCATTGCCCCCATGAGGAACCCCTCCTTTTCCCCAGGCCACAGCCACTGCCACCACCGCTGCTAATTCTACTGCTGCTGCCATCACTGTAGCTGCATATATATGGGTCTGGGTCGTGACCCCAGTCATTCCTTAGGGTCCAGCAGAGCCCCAGACTGCCCTAAGGTAGCAAGTGGGTCTCAGGCAATCAAGTACAGTGCTCGTTGTGCTCCTGAGCCTGAGCTTTTGGTATGTATGCTGGCGCCATGCATATTTCCTCCGCTCATGCCCGTACTCCATTGTACCTTTGGATTTGATTTACGAAACACAAGTTCAAAGGCAAAACTATTAAGAATTTCATGATAGTGACAGCAGAACATTAAATCAAGTGTGGGACTCATGAGATCAGGGCCTCCTAACTACACAGGTCTTAAGCACGTAAAGCCTGTCTTCCAAGATGGGCTCACTTGGGAACACAAGGTCCCTGTTTATCCTCTGAACAGGTAGTTGCTCAAAAGCGCTTAAGAAATGTTGAAAAAAAGAAATGAAAATAGTCTTCTACTTGGGTTTTACTTATACACATGCACGTGCGTGTACACCCACCCACCTACACCCACACACCACATTTCTGAAACAAAAATATTATGAAAAAATACTGAATCTTACTATGTTCTTTTTAAAAATGCTGGTTCTGACTCACTATACACATACAATTTCCTTGAAATTTGACCAACTTATCCTGGTTTGCCTGGGACCTTCCTACTAGCATTATAAGTCCTGTGTCTCAGGAACCCCCTCAGTTCTGGGAAAAGCAGGATGAGTGGTCATCCTGTCTCCATGTCTTTATTCTATGCCTACAACTCCCTGTCTTTGCCTTGACTTGTTTTCAAACATCAGCTTGAAGGCTTGGCCTAAGCAGTCCATCTCCTCCATGAAACTTTCTGATACTTACTGGCTGAGTTCTCCTTTTTCTCTGCTCCCGTAGAACACTGGATATCACTTTTACAGAATTTACCACATTGCTTCCTTGGTCGTTTTTCCCATTAGACAAGAGCTCCTTAGGGCAGAAACTGAGTTTTTTCTCATCTCTGTGTTTTTGGGTGCCTAACAGTGCTGGGTACATAACAAGTAATCAATACTGGTTTCCCCCTCTATCCAAAAGTAGAACGTTCTTATGAAACCTTTCATAAGCCAAAATGGCGAAAAGTGAAGAAGCAGTTACCTTAAGACACATCTTGCTAACAGATGCACAAAATAAACTGAGATAAAGCACAGATACTCACAAACCTGGTACAAAGCTATGGTGGCTTGATGCTGAGATGCTGAGTGTAGTTCGTGGGGAAGGAGCTTCCACTCCCACTGCTTGGGGTGCCCACTGCTTCTGTAATGGCTCACTGAAAAACAAACACCAAATCCTATTTTCACTTTTTGCCTTTTTCTTTCGTAAAAGTGAAAATCCTATTAGGATTCCTTTCTGTTAGTGAAAACAGATGCTAATGTTGGTCTTTAGTAAAACAGAAGTGGCATCAAGTGAACTTTTGAAAAGTGGACGATAACTATAAAAATTTATTGAAAAGATGAATGAAGCACTGGATCTAAAACTGCTCTTTATCATGAGGACTGGAAAACTGAACTAAACGCTAATGGTCAATAGTCCTTCACTTTGTTAGAAAATCAGATTGGACAGTCTCAGCTTCCTTTGGAAACACTAAACCAATCAACCCACACTCTAAATGCTGGGGATGAGTTCAATTAATTCCTTATTTAACCCTAGTCTTCTTTTACTTAATGGGATGTGTTTTCTTTAAACTTGATTTAGGAAATCTATCACAGTCAGCAAACAAAATGGCCTTATTTTGTTCTGAAAACAAGTTTCAGTATCACTGGACATAGTTGTAGAATTCTCATGTTACTGAGAACTTAACACTATTATCTGCATATTACATATTAAGAGTTTTTCCTAACCATATTGATGTCGCTGTAAGCTGAGTTTGAAGAACACAGATATAAGATTAAAGTTTGGACTTAGACTCAGTGAGAAAAAAGTTTTGTTTGAAAATTACCTGTCTAATGCTGACATAAAGCTGATGAATATAATCAGTTTATTTAGTGAGATGAAAATACCTTGGTCAAAAGGCTTTGATTTTAGTGAAAAAAAGAAACAGTGAATGTTTTTGTTTACACCAAAAATTCAGTTTTGTGCACTGAAATGTATGATTTCACAAATGATGAGTTTGATTTAATGATTGACTAGAAAAGTTATTTTGGCAATATTATTATGATTTATGGTGTTGAAAAAATTTATAAATATATATTTGAAAATTTGTTTGTATAGTCCTGATGCATTATGGAAATCTGCAGTGGTCAACTTTTATTAAATATTTCTGATGTTATACTCTAAGTCAGTTTTTACTGGATTATTGGAAAGACTCCTGGTGCTAGCCATGTGGAGTTAAGCCAAACTTCACAGGTTAAGGGCACAATCCTCCCCAGAATGTCCTCACCTCAGACATTGGCCAACAGCCTGAGGGAAGGGAGGTCTCAAACCATGCACATTTCTGACCAACAGGCTATAAATTCAACATTTCAGACTACCCCATCAGGTTCAATAATTCACTAGAATGACTCACAAAACTCAGGAAAGTGCTATACTTAGGATTACAGTTTTATAATAGTAAAAAGGATACAAATCAAGATCAGCTGAAAGAAGAGATGCATGTGGCAAGATCTGGTAGGGTCTCAAATGTGAAGCTTCTAGGGTCCTCTCCCAGTGAATCAGGATGTGTCATCTTCCTGGCACATCAGTGTGTAACAATATGTACACAGTATTGTTAACCCAGGAAGCTCACCTGAGTCTCAGTGTCCAGACTTTTTATTGGAGTTTCATTATATAGATATGATTGACTGAATCTCTGGCCATGTGGTGGAACTCAATCTCCCGCTTTCCGCCCCTCCCTGGAGGTCACATGGTTCAAAGCCTTGAACTTCTAATCATATAGTTGTTCTTTCTGGCATGGCCAGCTCTCCTTACCCTAAGTCATCTTAGCTAGCTTCTATAGAAACCCACCATGTGTCCCCTCATTGGCATAAACTATCAGCACCTACCATGAATAACAAAGACACTCATCACTCAGGAAATTCCAAGAATATAGAAGTTACTTCCCAGGAACTGAGGACAAAGGCCAACTAAATTCTTTGTTATACAAGTATTCATTGACATGTTGGAAACTATTAAGATTTCTTACGTGCATACAGGCTAGCATTCTTTATCTATGGAGAACACACACTTTATTTTATATGTTCCAAACAGAATATACCAAAAGGAAAACATTTTATCCATAAGCTTTTGCAACAACACACTGATCTATTTTCTTAAGTGCAGGTCAGGGAATAAGGATTTGAGGCCACTAAATCTTATTCTTTATTAGTGTCTTTCTTTTACTGGATAGCTTTCAGAGCAGCAAAACAGCTTCCTGAGTGCTTCACATTGTTCCAACTGTGTAATACCACTCAAGTTCTTGACATACATATGGAATATGCAACTACTGAAATTCATTAGTTAGAGTGTTCTCCTTTTTCTTTCTTTTTCTTTTTTTTCTTTTGGTCCCATCTTCTCTCTTTGTGGCAGTATTTATTTCTTCAGTTTCTTATACTGTAGGAGAGAAAAAATAATTTTTCCTCTACCCTTCTAGGTTCTACCCCTGTAATAAAAGACAGATTAACAGGAGAAAAATAAAGTTAAATTTATTAGCATGTATACTTCCTGTATACATGGGAGATATCTGGGAAAACTGAGTAACTCTCCAAAATGGCCCAAGTCACCACCTTAAATATCAATTCCAGCTAAAGACAAAAGAAGATGTTGGGTGTTGGGGAGCCAGTTATGGGAGGCTATTAGTAACATGGGTATCATTGTTATGCATATTTAGGTCTTTGTGTTCTCCATTGATAAGTGTTTCTAGAGATTTAGTCATCCTTCTCTTCCTGTTACAGAGAGGTAGACATTCTTACAAATGGAGATTTCCCTACAAGATAATCCTTATACCAAAGAAGCATATTTGGGGGTGACAAATTCTGCCCCCATTCAACACCTTGGTTAATCTCAAAGTTTCTGAAGTCAGAATACCTAGGTTCAAATCTCTGCTCTTCCATTCATTAGCTGCATAACATTGGGCAAGTTACTTGGCCTCTATATGGCTCAGATTTTTTCATCTATAAAACAGGGATAATAGTAATAGTTACCCTTAGGATTTTAGTGAGGATCCAAATAAATAATATATGTAAAACACACAGAAAAATTATTGTACAATTGAACCCGTGTCCCCTGCATCGGCAGGCAGACTCTCAACCACTGCGCCACCAGGGAAGCCCAGCAGTTATACTTTTGATTTGAGCATAATACATGCTTTGTACAGTAGCTCAAGGATAACAATTGCTTCTATATAACTAAAAGATTCCTTTGAGGTCAGCTGACCTACACTTTATTCTCTCTCAGTTATAAATGTAGGCAACAAACCACATATAAAAGTCCAAGGGAGGCTAAGTTGAAACCGTGCAACTCAGATTGGGACTTGAACCCACAGGCCAGGACTCGAACCCAGCCAAAACCCAGATTGGGACTTGAACCCATGGTCTTTTTTTAAAAAATTAATTAATTAATTAATTTTTGGCTGCGTTGGGTCTTTGTTGCTGCGCTCGGGCTTTCTCTAGTTGCGGCGAGCGGGGGCTACTCTTCGTTGTGGTGCACGGGCTTTTCATTGAGGTGGCTTTTCTTGTTGTGGAGCACGGGCTCTAGGTGCGCAGGCTTCAGTAGTTGTGGCTCATAGGCTCAGTAGTTGTGGCTCACGGGGTTAGTTGCTCCATGGCATGTGGGATCTTCCTGGACCAGGGCTCAAACTTGTGTCCCCTGCATTGGCAGGCAGATTCTTAACCACTGTGCCACCAGGGAAGTCCAACCCATGGTCTTTTAACTGAGATCACACACCTGGCTTCAGGACTTAATGAAGCTCAGGTTCTTGATGTCTCGTCACAGAAAGAATTCGGTGAGAGACAAAGTGATAGGTAAGAAGTAGATTTATTTAGAGAGAAACACACTCCCCAGTTAGAGTGTGGGCCATTTCAGAAAGTGAGAAAGGCACCAGGGTATGGTGTTGTCAGTTTTTATAGGGGTGGGTAATTTCATAGGCTAATGAGTGGGAGGAGTATTCCAGCTATTTTGGGGAAGGGGTGGGGATATCCAGGAATTGGGCCACTGCGCACTTTTTGACCTTTATAGTCAGCCTTGGAACTGTCATGGTGCCTGTGGGTGTGTTACAATGAGCATATACTTAAGCTCGAGGTCTGGTGCTAGTCAACTTGTTTGCCATCTTGGACCTATTTAATTCTAATCAGTTTATGTCATGTCCTCGGACTATGTCATTCTTTTAGAGGTTGTGCCCTGCCCCCTTCCCTCCTGTTTCAAAATGACTTGCCTAAGGTCACATGGTGAGTAGCATTGTTGTGATTGGGATCCCCCTTACATGTTTCCAAGCCGAGTGTTCTTTTCACCACACTGTACTACATCAAGTCGAATGCAACTTATAATCATTCCAAAGCATATAGTACTAAATCAGAAATCTTGGGAAAGAAAGATTCAAAGGGGCTGATATGCTGAACAAGACTCAACCTAGAAGTACCTTCTCTAAGAATATTCAAAAGAGTATGCAAATGCCTAAATTTCTTTAAATGTGGGTTTATATGCGTAAGTTTGTGAAGAGAATTCTGTACATATTTCATGGTAAGT